>NC_059255.1:4857747-4875247 GCF_017591435.1 Portunus trituberculatus | reverse complement strand
AACACACTCAAAACACCACATAACACCTCAAAATGCTTCCATACACACCCAAAACACACTCAAATATTCCAAAAGGACCATAACACACTCAAAATATTACAAATATACCTAAAAACATCGTTCACACACTCAAAACATACTTGTTGCACCTGAAACACACTCAAAACACAAAAATTTCCCCACATGCACCCAAAACATTCAAAATACGTCAAATATACCTAGACATCTACCACACACTCAAAACACGCAAAATACACTCAGAACACACTTATAACACCCAAAACACACTCAAAACACTATGCAACACTACCAAACACGCTTAAAACACCCCAAATATACTCCAAAAACACAATTGCATTATAAAGAACGAAAAGAATTCAAGGGAAACTTACCTAAATATTTTGGCTTGGCTTTTTTCTCCCTTTTTCCTTCTCACCCTTTATTTCTCCTTATTTCTTTTTCCTTCCTTTTACTGCTTCCATCTACACGCCTGAGCCTAGAAACACATCAAAACACTTAGAAAACACGATATATTAGGCAAAATATTGAGGAAGTGGAGGGAGAGTCAAGTATTGTGGCTTGCCTGCTCCTCCTCTTCCTACTTTTCCCCCTCCTTTTCCCTTCCTCCTCCTTTATTTCTCCTTCCTTCTTCCTTCTACTACTACTATCTACTCACCAGAGCCTAGAAACACACCAAAACACGTAGAAATCACTAGATATTAGGCAAAATATTGACGAACTGGGAGTTGGAAAAGAGGCGCCAGCCCGGGGCTGTGGTCATCACAGAGAACGGGAGCAGGGGTGACTCGGCTAAATTACGTAAATCATTTAAATTCAAAAATGACTTTTTGAGAAAACGAAGCCACGGCCGAATGCTTGTTATTTTATGACGTGATAAATACTTAAACTAATTTTCAAAATATCAAAACAACTCCAGCTTACCTAGTTTCAAAAATATATCTAAATTACGTACGTTAAAAGTACATAAACATTTTAACCCATAAATCTCTTAAGACGTCCTATAAAGTCAAGCCATTTACACTTGGCGAGTATTTTATCACCTCTCAGGGAGTTTGAGCTCCCCGGGGTGGGGGCCAACATCCGGGAATGGGAAGGCGGGAACATCGGCGGCGGGGCTCCATATGTTGCCTTTATCATGTCACCACAACAAAATTACGCCATATTGTGAATATTTTGCCATGATATATGGAATGGTGGAGTAGTGGCTGCATTCTGGGACATGCTTGGCTTACGGTAAGTGAACAGAAAGCAAATAACAGCTGGTAATACTGACTTGCTTCATGACTGCTCGTTATATCTATCACCTTTTCAATATCTGGACACTGTTTTCACTCTCATATGTAAAGGAAACCTACAACTAAGTGAATGGCCTTAAAAGTATCTTAAATAAATAATCTTGAGGCAGTGTGGAGGGTTCAGGTGAAGGCTTCCACTGCCCTCTGGTCTTGCTGCTTGGTGCTGCTAAACACTGCAGGGAATATAGCAAAACTGCACTTGTGTGTGTGTTTGGGTGTGTATAGGTAGGTTCTGGAGGTGTTTGAGAATGTTTACGAGTGTTTGGGATATATAAGAGTGTGTTTTTCAGTATGTGTGTGTGTGTGTGTGGGGTGTGGAGCAAAATGTACAGTACAGCCCACCACCAGCACCACCACTGTCACCGCTATCAACACCACTAGACAACTGCCACTTCAACCCGTAGCAGAAGGTGTTTGTGATGGCAGTACGTGTCTATGGTATACTCTAATGATAACTATCTATTACTAATGAGATGGTATGCTTGTACAAATGTCACACATCGATTGATTGGTTATTGTGACATGTTTGTGTTCGTTGTCGTGTCCAGCTTTGGTTATTTGTCAAAGCAGCAAGTATCAAATTGTATGTTGTTGTGCAGCGAGTGTTTGCATCCCCCGCGGGGAAACAGAAAAACGAGGTGTCTCAAAGGCAGACTATGATATTTCTTACATTCTCTATTTCTGTCACTTCTTGATAATATGAGTATTTCTCACCATATACACAATACCAGGGTGATTTGATAATAAGTACATGAATATATACGTCTTCCCATGCATGTCTTTCTTATCTATCTACGAATCTATTTACTTATCTATCTGTCTACCTATCCATCCATCTGTTTATCTGTTCATTTACCTATCTACCACCCTATCAAATGGGGCAATGTCTGAGTGGAAGGAAGTGGTTAGTGGGTACCCCAAGGATCAGTGCTAGGACCTCTTCTTTTCTTGGTGTACATTAACGATTTAGATATAGGAATTAGTAGCAAAGTATCAAAGTTTGCAGATGATACTAAGATAGCATGTGCAGTACAGGGTGAAAAGGACAATTACAGAATACAACGAGACCTGGACAGGCTGATAGCATGGGCAGACAGGTGGCAGATGGAGTTTAATTCTAAAAGTGTCAGGTTATGCATTTAGGTAAAGACAACACAAACTTTAGCTATGAGATGGAGGGATGTTGGCTAGAGGCAGTAGAGGAAGGAAAGGATTTAGGAGTAGTGATAGACAGGACTATGAAATTTTCAAAGCAATGTTTAGAAGCAAGAAATAGGGCAAATAGGATCCTGGGTTTTATAAATAGAAATGTTAGTTATAAAAGTAAGGAAGTGGTGCGTAGCTTATATAATTCCTATGTTAGGCCCCATTTAGAGTATTGCATACAGGCCTGGTCACCCCACTATAGGCAGGATATCAACATGTTAGAAGCAGTTCAGAGAAGAGCAACTAGGATGATACCAGCATTAAAGCGCCTGGAGTATAGAGATAGATTAAAGGAATTAAACATGTTTTCATTTGAGAGGAGATGTATAAGAGGGATATGATAGAGTTATTTAAAATGTTCTCAGATACAAACTACATAGATGTGAGATCTTTCTTTACCTTAGAGGAGGGAAGTAGGACTAGAAATCATGGCAGGAAGATTAGAAAGCAAGGCTGCAGGTTAGATATAAGAAAATATTTCTTTAGTCATAGGGTGGTAGACTTCTGGAATGCATTGCCAGAGACGGTTGTAAATAGCACTAGTTTGACAATGTTTAAAACAGATTAGATAAGCACTTAAATTTATTAGATTTATAATTATGTATAGCACTGCATGATAGTTTTTATAAGAAATTTACTATAGTTAAACAAGACATGATCCCCATGTATGGGGATCACAGATTGTAGAGGATTTCGCTGCAGGACTTAGCCCTGTTAATGGGCCAAATATTTAGAATTAGTATATAATGTATTGTGTACTTGTAAGTGTATCTTTAAGTACTGATGACGAGGTCGCTGTGCGACTGATACAGGATAACCTAGATGGGCCCTGGTGGCCCTTTGTTATCCTATTATTTAGGTTATGTTATGTTATGTTAAATGACCTGCTTATTTATCTCTCTACCTATTTATCTATCTATCTTCACAGAGACATGCAAATATCAACAAACTGGCATGAGTGGCTGGTGGCAAGACAGTATTAGTGTAATATCTTAATGTCTCGTTAAACACGTTAAAAACACAATAAAATATATCAGAAAAATAAACATACACGTAAAAAATGCAAAAATATATAAAAGAAGAGGATTAAATAGGAGAAAACAACAATAATATGGAAGGTGTTTGATATAATGCATTTTACCTTTAAGACTAACCAAACACCACAGGAAACATCAAAAATTAAATATAATCTTACAAAATAACTTCAAATATACGAAAAAACAAGCTAAAAATAGAGAAAATAAGGAAAAAATAGGGAGGTGTTTTGAGGCGCGCATCTCGACTGTCCTTTCCTAACCCTCGTGTGGACCAGCGGTGGACAAGGTAGTTCTCCCTAGCTATATTTTCCCTCATATCTCCTTAATTACCGCACCAAGACCCGCAATATCCACAGGGAATGGAGATGAGTATGTTCCGGCGATGTGGAGTGGTGGAGGAGACGCGTGGAGGCGGTGGAAGATGAGAAATAAGAGGAGAGAAGTGGAGGGGACCATGTGGTGTTGCCTGGGAGTGAAGTAAACATTGGAAATTTTAGTTTTTTTTTTTTAAATATTGTGTTGCCGGTGGTGTTGTGTTCTGAGGGTGTTGTGGGGTTGTTTTGGTGTTATGTGGGTTATTTTAGGCTATTTGGGGTTAGTTTACAGCCTTCTTTTTACCTTTTCTGGGGTTGAAATATGACGTGTTGTTACCTCGCTTATAGAAATACCTTAAAATTTTGTCTTATAATTTCTTGAGGTTCTTGGGGTTGTTATAGTGTTGTTTGGGGTTATGTACAGTGTTTATCTACCTTCTCTGGGGTTGAAATATGAAAACTTTGCTACCTCGCTTATAGAAATACCTTAAAATTTTGTCATGTTATTATTTTGAGGTTCTGGGGGTTATTTTAGGCCATTTTGGGGTTATGTACAGCCTTTTTACCTACTCTGGGGTTGAAGTATGAAGATTTTGCTACCTCGCTTATAGAAATACCTTAAAATTTGGTCTGTTATTATTTTTGAGGTTCTTGGGGTTGTTTTAGTGTTTGGGGTTATGTACAGTGTTTATCTACCTTCTCTGGGGTTGAAATATGAAAACTTTGCTACCTCGCTTATAATAATACCTTAAAATGTTGTCTGTTATAATTTTGAGGTTCTTGGGGTTGTTTTAGTGTTGTTTGTATTAGTTAAGGGCATTCGGGGTTAGTTTACGAGTACTGGAACCTATGCACAGTCGTGGGAGTGAAATATTGACAGTAGAGCCAGAAAGATATGCCTTAGTGAGGTTGACGATATGATGTTTGTGTTTGGTTAGGTTTTAAGTTTTTGGTGATTAAGTTCAATTTTTTGGTTAGGTTAGGCTAAGTTCTTTGGCTCTGTCCCCAAGAAACCATCCCAGATGCTCGCCTCAATTCCCAGCTCCCCCTTTGCAGCTCCTCCACCCCGCTGATTTGACGTCACATAAAATGACAAACATATGGTACATAATTTTGTTTTTCCGAAGGGTTCCTTGAGATGTCATGGATTTTAAGGGTTACGCAAAGCTAAAAAGGTTGAGAAACGCTGCCTTATTCGTTACCATTCTCTCTCTCTCTCTCTCTCTCTCTCTCTCTCTCTCTCTCTCTCTCTCTCTCTCTCTCTCTCTCTCTCGCTGATCAATAGCATGGCTTCATATATGTGACGTCGGAGGAGCCGGGAATTGAAGCAAGCACGCAGGATAGTTTTTGCAGACAGTGGGTTAGGTAAGGTAGGGTTCAAATCAATGGTTAGGTTAGGTAAGGTTCAAATCAATGGTTAGGTTAGGTGAGGTTCAAATTTTTGGTAGCTAAGAACAAGATTAATATTATAAATTTGTGTATAAGGTCAAGTTAATTCATACGAGAGAAGAGATGAGGAACTTCGATGTTATGATTTCAGAACCCCCACTACTGATCCCCCCCCATCCTCCACACAGCCACACAGCTCTCCACAGCCCTCCTCACAGCGCTATACCTCCCCTGACAAGCCCCACTATTGAGCCCCCATCCTCCACACAGCACACAGCCCTCTTACAAAATCCCTCAGCCCCAAACCTCCTCTCAAACAAGCTTCTCACAGCCCTACAGCCCCCTATTAAGCCTTGGCCCTTCCCACAGCCCCATACCTCCCCTTGACAAGCTTTCCAGCCCCATAGCCCCACACAAATTCCCCAAACAAGCTCTTTACTAAGCTCCCTCTTTCTTCTAGATGTCATACAGCCTTCTATATAGTCCCCACAGTCCCATAGCCCCTTCAGCCCCCTTAATAGCCCCTTCCTTCTTCTCACTGCCACACAGCCTTCTTATAGCATTCCAACAGCCCTGCACAGCATTTACCCAGCCCCATACCTACCAAATAAGCCCCACAAGGGTTCCACAATCCCACAAAACTTCTCTACAAAGCCCTCCTCCTCCCACAGCCCCACAAACCACCCCTCAGCCCCCCTATTAAGCCCCAAACTTCACCCCCGCAGATGCCACAGTTCGTCAACGGCAAGATCACGAAGTCCCATCCTCCCGATGAGTTCGAGACCTCCATCGGGCAAACTCTGCTCGACCTGGAGATGAACTCTGAGCTCAAGGCACAGCTCAGAGAACTCTCCATCACTGGGGCCAAGCAGATCGACGTCGGGGATAAGAAGGTGTGCCTCGGGGGGTGTTTGGAGAGCGGGGTGTTTGCGGGTGTTTAGGAGTGTTTAGGAGTGTTTGGAGGGTATAAGGTGTGTTTTGGTGGGTAAAAGGTGTGTTTTTGGGTGTGTTTGGGTGTGTTTGGAGGGTAAAAGGTGTGTTTTGGAGTCTTTGGTGTGTATTGGGGTGATTGGGTGTGTTTGGGGGTAAAAAGTGTGTTTTGGTGTGTTTGGAGGGTGAAAGGTGTGTCCGAGGTATTTTGAGAGGGTAAAAGATGTGTTTGGGAGTGTTTTTGCGTGTTGTGTGTTTGAGAGGGTGTTTTGGGGGTGTTTCAAAGGGTACAGAGTGTGTTTGAGAGTTTTCCTGGGTGTATGGATATGGTTTGGTGTGAGTGAGAGGGGTGTAGGGGGTGTTATAGGGGTATTTTAATGTGTTTGAGAGATTTTTGGGTGTATGGATGTGTTTGAGAGATATTTTTGGGTTTTTTTAGTGTGTTTGTGTGTGTTTTGGGTGTGTTTGGGAGGGTAAAGAGTGTGTGTGTGTGAGTCTGGGAGGGCGTTTGAGTGTGTTTGAGATGTAAAAGGCGTGTTTGGGTGTATTTTATGTGTGTATGTATGTATGTATCTGTGTACCAATATACTACATACACACACAAAAAATGATGAAATAAACAAAAAGAAATGAGTCACTGATTGCGAAACTCTAAGAAGACCTGAAAGTAGAACACACAACACACAAACAAACACACAAACCTCACCTCACCCCATAGCTAACCACCCCTACCCCCCCCCCACAGTGCATCGCTATCTTCGTGCCCGTCCCTCTGCTGCGTTCCTTCCAGCGTGTCCAGCAGAGATTGGTGCGGGAGTTGGAGAAGAAATTTAGCGGCAAACATGTTGTTGTCATTGCCCAGCGCCGCATCCTAGCCAAGCCCACCAGGAAGATGAAGAACCCCCCCAAGCAGAAGAGGCCTAGGAGGTGCGCTGGAGGGGGCTATAAGGGCTAAGGGGCTGTTTTATTTATTTATTTATTTTATTTTATTTTATTTATTTATTTTTTTTGTAGATGAAGAACTTCTCCCCCCCATACAGAAGAGGTCCAGGGGGTGTGTTGGAGGGGGTTAAGGGGGGGTCTAGAGGGCTGTTTTGGGGGGGTGTATTTATTTATTTTTGGGGGTCAGTGTGTGCTTGGGTAGATGAAGAACACCCCTCCCCCAAGCAGAAGAGGCCTAGGAGGTGTGCTGGAGGGGGCTAGAGGGCTGTTTGGGGTGTATGGGTATATGAATTGGTGTTTTAAGTGTGTTTGGGGGTGGTTTTGTTGAAGAACCCCCTCCCGGCAAGCAGAAGAGGCACTGGAGGGGGCTAAGGGGGGCTAGAGGGCTTTTTTTTTTTTTTTAGGGGTATTTGGGATATTTACATGTATAGTTAATTTTTGGCATTTGAGCAAAAAAGGCCCAGGAGGTGCACTGAAGGGACTAAGGGGGGCTAGAGGGCTGTTTTTGGGGCTTTTAAGAGGTGTATGGGTGTATATGGTAGTGTTTTAGAGTTTAAATGTATTTGGGGATATTTTTGTTAATTTTTTGGGGTTTAAGAGTGTGTTTGTGTTTGGAAAGGAACCCCCAAGCAGAAGAGGGCTAGGAGGTGCGTTAGAGGGGGCTACGAGGGCCTAGAGGGCTGTTTTGGGGTGTGTTTTTGGGATATTTGTGTGTTTGAGTGTGTGTGTGTGTGTTTGGAAAGGTAGATGATAATTCCCCGCCCCCCACAAGCAGAAGAGGGCTAGGAGGTGGGCTGGAGGGGGCTAAGAGGGCCTGAGGGGCTGTTTTTGGGGGTATATGGGTTTTTTTGGTACTTTTGGGGATTTGAGAGTGTTTGGGTAGATGAAGGAACCCCCCAAGCAGAAGAGGTCTAGGAGGGGGTTAGGGGGCTGTTTTTGGGGGTGTATGTGTGTTTGTTGTTAATTCATGGTGTTTGAGAGTGTTGTAAGTGTGTTGGTGGCAAACCTTACCTCACCTCACCTTGACCTAACCTTACCTAACCTAACCTAACCTAACCTAACCTTGCCTTGCCTAACCTTACCTAACCTTGCCTAACCTTGCCTTGCCCAACCTTACCTAACCTAACCTTGCTTAACCTAACCTAACCTAACCTAACCTAACCTAACCTAACCTAACCAAAATCAAAGACAAAAATGAAAAAAAAGATGAAATTAAAAAAAAAATAAAATAAATGAAAAAAAAAGAAAGAGGAAGAAAAGAATAAATAAATAACTAAAAGAAAGTTTGAAGGAAACAAAAATAAATAAATAAACGGAAAAAAAAAATTGATACTAACCTCCCCTTAACAGCCGCACCCTGACCTGCGTGCACGACAACATCCTGGAGGACTTGGTGTTCCCGGCGGAGATCGTGGGCAAGCGGATCAGGGTGAGGCTGGACGGATCCCGGCTCATCAAGGTCCATCTCGACAAGGCTCAGCAGACCAACATTGAACACAAGGTCAGTCCCTCACAGCCCCCACACCCACAAAGCCTCTCATAAGCCCCACACAGCCCCCCATAAGCCCCCTACAGTTCCTCACAGCCTTGCCACAGCCACACAGCCCCTCATAAGCACTCTACAGTCCCTCACGGCCTTGCCACAGCCACACAGCCCCTCATAAGCCCCCACACAGCCTTGCCACAGCCACACAGCCTTTCATAAGCCTCCTACAGTTCCTCACAGCCCCCACACAGCCTTGCCACAGCCACACAGCCCCTCATAAGCCCCCACACAGCCCCCCACAGCCACAAAGCCTCTCATAAGCCCCCCACAGCCACAAAGCCCCTCATAAGCCCCCTACAGTCCCTCACAGCCACACAGTTCCTCACAGCCCCCACACAGCCTTGCCATAGCCACACAGCCCTTCATAAGCCCCCTACAGTCCCTCACAGCCCTCACACAGCCTTGCCATAGCCACACAGCCCCTCATAAGCCCCCTACAGTCCCTCACAGCACCCACACAGCCACACAGCCCCTCATAAGTCCCCTACAGTCCCTCACAGCCCCCTACAGTCCCTCACAGCCCTCCCACAGCAACACAGCCCCTCATAAGACCTCACACAGCCTCATAACCCCTCATAAGCTCCTTCAGTCCTTCACAGCCCCTAATAAGCCTGTCACAGTCACTCACAGCCACACAGCCCCTCATAAACCCCCACAGCCCTGCCACAGCCATACAGCCCCTCATAACCCCCCTACAGTCCTTCACAGCCCTCCCACAGCAACACAGTCCCTAATAAGCCCCTCACAGCTCCTCATAAGCCCCCTACAGTCCCTCACAGCCCTCCCACAGCCACACAGCCCTTCATAAACCCCCTACAGTCCCTCACAGCCCCTAATAAGCCTGTCTTAGGCCCCCACAGCCCCTCACAAACCCCTCATAGCCCTGCCACAGCCAGCCCCTCATAAACTCCCCACAGCCACACAACCCCTAATAAGCCCCACACAGCCTTGCCACAGCCACGCAGCCCCTTGTAAGGCCCTCACAGCCCCTCATAAACCCCCCACAGTCTTGCCACAGCCACACAGCCCCTCATATGACCCCCCCACAGCCCCTCATAAGCCCCAACCAGCCCTCCCATGCCTTGTCACAGCCACACAGCCCCTAATAAGTCCCTCACAGCCCCCGATAGACTCCCAACACCCTTTTCACAGCTTCCCACAGCCACACAATCACCAACAGTCCCTCACAGCCCCCCACACAGCCACACAATCACCCACAGCCCTCCTACAGCCACACAGCCCCTCACAAGCTC
This sequence comes from Portunus trituberculatus, assembly GCF_017591435.1. Classification (NCBI taxonomy): domain Eukaryota; kingdom Metazoa; phylum Arthropoda; class Malacostraca; order Decapoda; family Portunidae; genus Portunus; species Portunus trituberculatus. The sequence goes on along the minus strand of NC_059255.1, from coordinate 4,865,314 downwards.
CCTACAGCCTCCAACACAGCCCCTAACACCCACCAACACAGCCCCCCACAGCCCTACAACAAATAATCACCTTTCTAAACATGATGAGCAAATTTAAGCATGATTCTGTGATTGCTAACTCTAAGAAGAACTGATTTAGACCCCTCCACAGCCCTCCATACACAGCCTACAAGTAAGCGTATTGAATTTGCTGTGTTTTTCTCCCCAGGTGGAAACTTTCGCTGCTGTGTACAAGAAGCTGACAGGCAAGGAGGTCAGCTTTGAGTTCCGGGACACTTATTTGTAAAGGCTGTGATGCCGCAATGAAGGAAATAATGTGTGATGGTGTTTGTGCTGTTTGATTCACCCATGCTGTGTGTATGCTGTGTGTGTGTGTGAGAGACAGAGAGAGAGAGACTTGTATGCTTTTTCTCTTTTTCTGTGTGTGTGTGTGTGTGTGTTTTGTATGCTATTTCTGTGTGTGTGTGTGTGTGTGTGTGTGTGTGTGTGTGAGATGAATTTGGTGACTAAAAAAAACAAATGATTCGGTAAAACACACACATAAACAAATAAAAGAAGAAAAATAGACAAAAAATGTGTTCTGGCTTATAAAGAATGTACGTAGTCAACAAAATCGTAGCTACAGAAAACCAGAGTGAAATGTCTATACGTATGTCTTGAATTAACCATGCATGTTTGTGTGTGTCTGTCTGCCTGTCTGATCGTCTACTTTCCGTCAAATAAGCCCAACAATGAGTATAAGGTTTAAAATGAGCTAATGGTTTACTGTAAAGAGAGTGACAGTAGGTGGTTCTGGTGGCCACGCTCAGATAAGTCCTTACCTGTATGTAGTTACCCATAAAAAAGTCGCCGTTTTCTTTCATTTTCTTTGACAGCAAGGCAAGAGCAAGGAGTGAATGCAACCTCTAAGTATTGATAAATTAATGGCAGAAAAAATAATGGATTGATTTTTCCTAAAGGTTTGTATCTGTAATGCCCAATTAAGAGAATATTTATTATTTAATTTATTTTATCTACATCCTTTTTGTGGAGCGATGAGTGCCTAGATGCGCAGTGACAACAAATAACACAAATTCTTAAATATAACCTTTCATAATGCCGCCAGATCACTGCAATGGCGTGATATATTTACCACAAATAAATCACGTTATCTGGACAGCAGCGAAGCATTTAGTAAGCTGCTTTATATTGAATAACCACCAGTTTGTCATATATTACTAGATAACCTTATATCCCACACGTACCACCCTCTAGGCTATTAGATATTGAAATATATAAATTAATACTATGAAAACGCCATCATTGGAAATATTAGTGCTTGAAATAAGAAATATAGGTAACGACATATTGTTTGTAAACATCTTTTAATCCCATATATACCACCCTCCAAAGTACTGAATATTGATACCCATAATTTATCACTATAAAAAACATCATTATTGAAAATATTGTTGTATGAATGACGGAAACCACAAAATCAACACAAAAATTTCAAAAGCGAAGGTGTCATGGCGGGGAGGGAAGCAACCAATCAGGGTGAATACAAAACAAAAACACCCCAAAAACCAAAATAAAAATATAAAAAAAACACTTACAAAAATAAAAAGAATAAAAACATGAAACAAAAATTGGACAAAATGCATTAGAAAAAATATTGAGAAGGACTTTAGATGAGAGGTGGGCGCTGATTGGCTGTTGAGGCTGAGCGTGAACCAATCAGAGCGCTCCTTCCAAACCCCGCCGAGAAGGTCAACATGGCCGACACCCCAGCCAGTTTTTCGCGCCAAATGACGCGTTGTTTGGCTCCATAGCTGGAAATGGCTGCAGATATTCCTCGGCGCAGTCGGTAAGGGGGAAAATAGAGCGGAAACTACCAAATAAGCCCAAAATAGCGGACATGGCGGGGGGAATAAGCCGTGAAAAGTGACCTTGTGAGGGAAAATGGCCGACGAGTTTGTTTGTTTGGAAATTGTGGAGAAGTGTGAGATAAGCGTGAGTGTGTGTGTGTGTTTGTGTGTATCGCTTGTTGACCTCCCCTGCCCACCCTGGGGACTCGTGGGGGGCGGCCTGGGGGGGAAACAAGCAGGGGGCGGCTGAAATACCCCCCTGGTAAGTGTGAGGTGGTTCAGAGTGACAAGGAAGAAAACAAGAGTGAAGAAGAAATGCAGAAAAACAAGAAAAAAACAAAAACACAAGCGAATGAGGGAAAAGGCGTAGACCTGATAACCTGGAAGAGAGAAAGAGAGAGAGGGAGATAATGAGAGACAGAAAAAAAAGTGAGAGAGAGATAGGTCACGAAAAAGAGAGAGACGTAATAATGAGACAGAGAGAGAGAGAGAGAGATAACGAGAGAGAGAGAGAGAGAGTGATTAACAGTGAGAGAGAGTGAGAGACAGAATCACGAAAGAAAGATAGAGAGAGGAACGTAATAATTAGAGAAAGAGAGAATCACGAGAGACAGACAGGTAGAGAGAGAGAGAGAGAGATATATATAGACGTGTTAATTAGAGAGAGAGATAGAGAATAATAACGAAAGAGTGAATCAAAACAAACACGGATAAAGAAAGAGAGAGAGATAAAGTAGAAACGAATAAATGAATAAACAAACAGAGTAAATAGAGGAAGAAGGAAAACAAATAAAGGAGAGAAGAGGAGGAGGAGGAAGAAGAATTGGGAGAGGGAGAAGTGCAATAAACGAAGATAGAAAAGATGAATAAGATAGAAAATGATAAACAGAGAGAAAGAGAGAGTGAGTGAGTGAATTTAGCATGTTTTTAGGGCATTTAAAGACAGTTTGGCATGTTTTAGGGCATTTTAAGACAATTTGGCATGTTTTTAGGGCATTTTAAGACAATTTGGCATGTTTTTAGGGTATTTTAAGACAATTTGGCATGTTTTTAGGGTATTTTAAGACAATTTGGCATGTTTTTAGGGCATTTTAACAATTTAGCATGGTTCAGGTCATTTTAAGACATTCTAGCATGTTTTAGGGTATTGTAAGAAAGCTTAGCATGATTTTAGGGCATTTTAAGAGTTTGGCTTATTTTTAGAACATTTTATGAGTTTGGCATATTTTTAAGCCATATTAAGACAATTTGGAATGTTTTTTATGGCATTTTAAGGGTTTGCCATGGTTTAGAGCATTTTAAGACATTTTGGCATTTTAAGGTATTTTAAGACAGTTTGGCTACCATTAGACCGTGTTAGTGACATTAGCAAGGGTCTTTGGAAGTCAGAAGATTAATGGCCAGTCTTCACTATTCTAACCCCCGGCATGAGTTTGTGAAGCTGTAGAAAGTCACCAAATAGTCACCACAAGGAATATGGAGACATGTTATTTTAGGACATTTTAAGACAATTTGGCATGTTTTGAAGGCATTTACAGCATTTTGGCATGTTTTGAGAGCATTTTAAGACATTTTGGCATGTTTTTATGGTATTTTAAGACAGTTTGACTACCATTAGACTATTTTATTGAGATTAGCAAGGGAATATGGAGGGCAGAAGATTAATGGCTACAGTCTTCACTATTTTAATCCCCCACATGAGTTTGTGAAGCTGTAGAAAGTCACCAAATAGTCACCACAAGGAATATGGAGACTCATGTTTTTTTAGGACATTTTAAGACAGTTTGGCATGTTTTTAGGCCATTTTAAGACATTTATTATAATTTTTTTTTTCTGGTGCGTATTAACAAAAAAGCGTAAATTAAACACGCATAAATCAAGAGTTACCTGTAGATTTAATGGTAATACTGCAGAATTTTGAGTTTAACCTAACCTAATCTAATCTAACCTGACCTTGTACTAACGGCAGTGTTTCTGAGGCTCCTTCTACTGTTTATTACAACAGTGTGTATTTTTTGGGTTATTTTTGCAGTATTTCCTAACGTTCAGTCTTGCCTGGTTCTCATTAACCCCTTCAGTAGCATGACGTGTTTCCCTATTCCTTGTGGTGACTATTTGGTGACTTTCTACAGCTTCACCAACTCATGTGGGGGGTTAAAATAGTGAAGACTGTGGCCATTAATCTTCTGACCTCCATACACCTTTGCTAATGTCAATAAAATGGTTCAGTCATAGTCAAACTATCTTAAAATGCTTTAAAAACATACCAAACTATCTTAAAATGTCCTAAAATCATGTCAAACTGTCTTAAAATGCCCTTAAAAAACATGAGTCTCCATATTCCATCTGGTGACTATTTGGTGACTTTCTACAGCTTCACCAACTCATGTGGGGGATTAAAATAGTGAAGACTGTGACCATTAATCTTCTGCCCTCCATACACCCTTGCTAATGTCAATAAAATGGTCTAATGGTACACAAAACTCAAGGTAAAAATGTGTCCCAATATTGAATGGGTTAAAATAGTGAAGACTGTGGCCATTAATCTTCTGACCTCCATACACCCTTGCTAATTAATGCCAACAATATGGTCTAATGGCACACAAAACTCAAGGTAAAAATGTGTCCCAGTACTGAAGGGGTTAAAATAGTGAAGACTGTGGCCATTAATCTTCCTAATATCAATAAAAATGGTCTAATGGTAAACAAAACTCAAGGTAAAAATGTATCCCAGTACTGAAGGGGTTAAGGAAGATTTTAAACATTTAGGCTATAAACACTAGTGAACATTGAAGAAAAAAATAATTTATTTCATTTATAGGCCTACCAATTTATTTATTTTTTTTTCTTTTCTTTTTTTACATTTAGGCTTAGTGAATATTGAAGGAAACTAATTTATTTCACATATAGGCCTACTAACCCTTTTATTTTTTATTTCTCATTCCCTAGGTCTATTTAACCAAGAATTTCAACATTTAGGCTTATAAACACTAGCAAATATTGAAGAAAACATTTATTTTTTTGTATAGGCCTACTAAACCCTTTCATTTTTCATTTTTTCATTGCCTAGGTCTATTTAAGAAAGAATTTAAACATTTAGGCTTATAAATTAGCAAATATTGAAAAAAAAACTAACATTTCATTTATAGGCCTATCAATTTTCTCTGTCTCTCTCTCTCTCTCTCTCTCTCTCTCTCTCTCTCTCTCTCTCTCTCTCTCTCTCTCTCTCTCTCTCTCTCTCTCTCTCTCTCTCTAGCAAATACTGAAGAAAACAAATTTATTTCAGCCATATGCCTACTAAACCCTTTCATTTCCCCATTTTCTTTGCAGTGTCTAGGTCTAAATGGAAAATTTCAAGAAGCAGTGCAATAACCAACAACACACACACACACACACACACTTTTAGGCCTATGAGATGTGTGTATGTTGAGAAAAAAATTGGAAAAAAGGGGGAATAATTTTTTTTAGACATAACTTGCTGGCAAAAAAAAAATAGACAAGGAAAAAAGTAGAGGCCTATAAATCTAACCTGAATAGACCCGTGTTATAGTGGAGAGAGAAGAGCAAAGAGTTAACGAGTGTGTTTTGAGATTCCCTTAGGCCTATAGACACCAGAGACAGCCTATTCAGAAACTTATAGACCTGACCTAATTAAATAGACCCGTTTTATGCTGGAGAGGAGAAGAGCAGATAATTAATGAGTGTTTAAAGATTCCCTCGGGCCTATAGACACCAGAGACAGCCTATTCAGAGATTTGTAGACCTAACTTAACCTAACAGAACCCGGAAAATTATTTAAATGTGTAAGTTTCCTGGAAAATGTAAAAAGTGGAAAATTTAGGCCTATAAATGAAAAACGAGTCTAAATTCTTGAGTGGATGTGAAGATACCCCAAAAATTTAGGCCTATGAACTGAAAAAATGCAAAAAAATTAAATCGAGTGAGAATAATAGAGGCCTTGAAAAATTTGAAAAGATCCTGAATTTTTTTTTTAGGCCTACTGACACAAAATGCCTAAAAATGTGAAGTGAAGTCAAGAATAACAAGAACTATTTATTTTGTGTGGAAGTTGAAAAAAAAAGATTAAAAAAATAGGCTTAGGCTGAACTGAAGGAAGAAGAAGAAGAAGAAGAAGAAGAATTAAAACAAACAGGAGAACAAAAATAGATAAATAGATAAGAAAAGAGAAGAAGAAGAAGAAGAAGAAGATAAAGTGAAGAAAAAGTAACACAAAACAAAGAAATGAGAGAAAAACAACAATAAAAGAAGCAAAACAAAAACAAGAAGGAAAACACTAACAAACAAACGAACACAATGTCAGAACGGCGAACATGTGGAATAACCTAACCTAACCGCGTACAAGAAGAGGAGGAGGAGGAGGAGGAGGAGGCAGGGAAGATGTCGGAGCGCCGGCGGAAACGAGGGCGCCCGCGGTCGACCCCAATGCTGAGTTACGCGTCGGAGCTTAAGATGCGTAACAGCATAACCCGCGTCATTAAAAAACCGCGGTATTTGACGGAGAATGACGATGACAGCAACCACTCCACCCGTTCCACTTCACCCAACGGCGGCGGCGAAGAACGGAAGAAAAATAAACGTGGCTATAATCTCGATGTCGACGATCGCGAGTCGGAATATTTATATGGCTCGGATTTTGAGATGGAGGACGCGGAGGAGGAGAGCGACTATAAAGTGCAAGCGGTGACGACACACGCGACGATGACCACGAAGATTTTTTAACTGACGGGGAGGAATCGGTCTCAAGTTATGGAACATCTCACTCTGGGGCTCCGGGGACACCTCTCTCCTTTCAGCCGCCGTCTAGACCCCCAACGCCAATCCCAGTGTGGCTGCAGGACCGCCAGTACCCGCCACTAGACCTCCCTAAGTCCTCAGATGACCTCCTGCTGCCTCGGTCGCACGTCCTTCGCGCTGTTGGTATTTATGAAGTCCTACGGCATTTTCGAACTCTGGTGCGTCTATCCCCAATGCGATTTGAGGACTTTTCCGCAGCGTTGGTGGCCGAGGAGCAGAGTGCATTGCTGGCGGAGATCCACATGGCACTATTAAAGGCACTCATTCGCGAGGAGGATTCACAGCAGACCCACTTTGGCCCCCTTGATCAGAAAGACTCGATAAATGTGATCCTGTATTTTATCGACGCGCTGACCTGGCCGGAGAGTCTGAGGCTGTATTTGCAGAGTGATGCTGAGTTCAGAGTGCCGCTGTCCATCCTAAACAACTGTAACTACCCATTCACGTCGCTGGAAAACAGGTATGGGGTCTGTGTGTGTGTGTGTGTGTGTGTGTGTGTGTGTGTGACATGGGAAAATTGAGAGAGAGAGAGAGAGAGAGAGAGCTATGTATGTATGTATGTATGTGGCTGTGTGTGTGTGTGTGTGTGTGTGTGTGTGTGTGTGTGTGTGTGTGTGTGTAGTGTGACATGGGAAAATTGAGAGAGAGAGAGAGCTATGTATGTATGTATGTGGCTGTGTGTGTGTTTCACTGTTTTTGATCTGGTGCAGTCTCTGACGAGACAGCCAGACGTTACCCTACGGAACGAGCTCAGAGCTCATTATTTCCGATCTTGGGATAGGTCTGAGACCAGGCACACACCACACACCGGAACAACAAGGTCACAACTCCTCCATTTACATCCCGCACCTACTCACTGCTAGGTGAACACTGAACAGTGAACAGGGGCTACACGTGAAAGGAGA
>NC_059255.1:4835247-4855247 GCF_017591435.1 Portunus trituberculatus | reverse complement strand
TGGAAAATGGTATGTGGTTTTTGGGATGTTTCAGGGTGTTTTGGTGTGTTTTGGGGGTGTTTTTGTGTGTTTTTGTGTATTTTTGGATGTTTTGGGGTGTTTGGATATGTTTTGGGTGATTTGGTGTGTGTTTTGGGGGATTTTGTGTGTGATTTGGTGTTTTGTGTTGTTTTGGGGGTGTTTGGGTGTGTTTGGATGTTTTGGGGATGTTTGGTTGTGTTTGGATGTGTTTGGATGTGTTTTGCAGTATTTTGGTGTGTTTTGAGGTGCTTTGGGGGTGTGTTGAGGTGTTTTGGTGTGTTTATGTGTGTTTTGGTGTATTTGGTGCATTCTGAGTGTGTTTATGTGTGTTTTGAGTGTATTAAAGTGTGTTTTAAGAAGTGTTTAAAAAATCATTTTAAATATACAACGTTTTTCATACTCTTGAGTGAGTGTATGTGTGTGTGTGTGTGTGTGTGTGTGTGTGTGTGTGTGTGTGTGTGTGTGTGTGTGTGTGTGTGTGTGATTAAATATATATATGCAAACAAGTACTAATTTCTCTCTCTCTCTCTCTCTCTCTCTCTCTCTCTCTCTCTCTCTCTCTCTCCACAGCGGAGGTAGCGAGGAGGGTGGAGGAAAGGAAGAAAATGAAGCAGAAGAAAGTGGAAGGGATTGACAACATGATAGAGGAGGTAAGGAGAGAGAGAGTGGTGATGGTGGTGGAGGTTATGATTATTGATAGTGGTGAGGAGGAGGAAGAGGAGGAGGAGGAGGAGGAAAAATTGTGTTAGTAAGAGAAATAGAAGAAGAAGAGGAGAAATTGTGATGAAGTAAGAGGAGGAGGAAGAAGAAGAAGAAGAAGAGGAGGAGGAGGAGGAGGAGGAGCTATAAATTAAACTAAATAATAATTACTAATATTTTTTCTATTTTATTATCATCATTATTATTATTATTATTATTATTATTATTATTATTATTATTATTATTATTATCTATAAATATATTCGCTTTATTAATCTCTCTCTCTCTCTCTCTCTCTCTCTCTCTCTCTCTCTCTCTCTCTCTCTCTCTCTCTCTCTCTCTCTCTCTCTCTCTCTCTCTCTCTCTCTCTCCCTAGATCAAAGAGGAAGACATCAAGAAAGAAATTAAGCAAGAGACTCCAGATGACCTAACGTCCGGGATGACCTCACTTGACCCAGTCACCGGCGAGCTCAGGAGGTCACCGCTGGACCCCCCCGAGGCTGAGATCAAGGAGGAGGTGAAGGACGTCAAGGAGGAGAAGGAGGAGGAAGAGAAAAGGGAGTCAGGGGTCAAGACTAGGACAAGAACTGGGTCGTTGGTTCCTAAACAGTTCGCAGTGGATGACCTCAGGCGCAGGATACCGCCCCCCTCTGACCTCGACACCAAGGAGGGGGTCAAGGATGGGCCGGAGGGGGTCAAACTTGTCCAGCTTCAGAATAATAGTACGTGTGTGTGTGTGTGTACGATTTATTTTATTTATTTATTTTATTTATTTATTTTTTTTTTTTTTTTTTTTTGGGGGTGGGTGGTGGTTGTTGTTGTTGTTGTTGTTGTTGAGGTTATATATATATACATGCTATTGAGGTTTTTAGATTCGTAAACTAATATAACACACACACACACACACACACACACACACACACACACACACACACACACACACACACACACACAAAACACCAAAACACCACAAACACCACAAAACACAAACACACAAACACCCCAAACACACACACCAAAAACACACCCAAAACACACTCACACCCCACAAACACACCTAACCTAATTTTTGTACCCCCAGACCAGCACTACAGGCTCGGGTGTGACGGGAAATACAAGGTGTACGTCAACCAGTACACCAACAACCCTCTGGCACTCAACAAACTCCAGCACAACGAAGAGAGGGACAAGAAACGCCATCTCTCTCACAAGTTTAGCCTTACTCCCACGTCTGATTTTAAGTGGAATGGGGTTATGCATGGTACGTTTAGGGACTTGACGGGGTTACTGGGATGTTTAGGGGGGCTTCAGGGGGTTACTGGGATGTTTTGAGGTGTTTTAGAAGATTTTTTGAGTGTTTTGGGGATGTTTTGAGGGTGTTGTGGTGTTTTTAGGATGTTTTAGAGGGTTTTTTGAGTGTTTTGGGGATGTTTTGAGGATTTTGGGGTGTTTTGAGGTGTTTTGGGATGTTTTGAGGTGTTTTGAGGGTTTTGAGTGTTTTGGGATGTTTTGAGGGTTTTGTGGTGTTTTGGGATGTTTTGAGATGTTTTAGAGGGTTTTGAGTGTTTTGGGGATGTTTTGAGGTGTTTTGAGGGTTTTGTGGTGTTTTGGGATGTTTTGAGGTGTTTTGGGTGTATTGGGTATGTTTTGAGTGTTTTAGAGGGTTTTGAGTGTTTTGGGGATGTTTTGAGGGTTATGTGGGTTTTTGGGATGTTTTGAGGTGTTTTAGAGAGTTTTTTTAGTGTTTTGGGGATGTTTTGAGGTGTTTTGAGGGGTTTGTGGTGTTTTGGGGATGTTTTGAGGGGTTTTGAATGGGTTTAGGGGGTTTGTTGAAATGTTTTGGGGTGTTTTGAGTTTTTTGTGGTGGTGTGTTTTATTATGATATTTTGGGGTGCTTTGAGGTGTTTCCATTGTGTTTGAGATTTATTGGGATGTTTTCGGGGTGTTTTGATGTTTGTTGGTGTGTTTTGGGTGTTGTAGGGTGTTTTGGGGTATTTGGGAATTTTAGGGGTGTTTGGAGTGTTTTGATGTGTGTTGTGTGTGTTGTGTTTTGGGATGATTTGAATGTGTTTTGGGAGGTTTGAGTGTGTTTTGGGGTGTTTTGAGTGTGTTTTGGGGTGTCTGAGTGTGTTTTGGGGTGTTTTGAAGATTTGGGGTGTCTGAGTGTGTTTGAGGGTGTTTTGAGTGTGTTTTGGAGTGTTTTGAAGATTTGGGGGTGTTTGAAGTACGTTTGGGTGTGTTTGTTGTATTGTAGCATGCTTGAGTTCAGTGTTTTGAGTGTGTTTTGGGTTATTTAAAGTTTTAAGTACTTTTGAGTGTGTATGGCTGATTTTTGACCAGCCTAACCTAACCTAACCTAACTTAATTTAACTTAAACTTAACTTAACCCCCACAGGCAACATAGAGACACTAATATCCACAATTCGCCACACCATCCTCTCGCTGGAGCAGAACATATCCATCCACCTTTACCATCCACATTGGTCTACCATCCGCAAGTGGTGGAATGCGGCAGTGCTGGCGGCCACCGAGCCACATCAGTTCTCCAAGGTGTTGATGTGGCTGGTGGCGTGTATCAAGCCTGTCGTCTTTAATCCGGTGTGGCACGACTCCTTGGGGCATGTCAGGTGGGTGTTGTGGTGTTGTGGGGTGTTTTTGGTGTGTTGTGGGATGTTTTTGGTGTGGTTTGGGGTGTTTTTAGTGTGTTTTGGGTGCGTTTTGGATATTTTATGATGTTGTGAGGTGTTCAGGTGTGTTTGTGTGTTTTAGGGATGTTTTAGGAAGTGTTTGTGTGTTTTAGGGTGTTTTGGTGTGTGTTTCTGTGTTTTAGGGAAGTTTTGTGGTGTTGTGAGGTGTTTATGGAGTGTTTGATGTGTGTTTTGGGTGTATTTTGTGTGTTGGTGTTACTGTGGGGTGTGACTGTTTTTGAGGGTGTTGTGTGGTGTTGTGAGGTGAGGTATTTGGGGGTGTTTTGAGTGTTTAGATGTTTTGAATGAGAGAATTAGCATTTTTATAGCTTATACCAGATATTAATTCTCTCTCTCTCTCTCTCTCTCTCTCTCTCTCTCTCTCTCTCTCTCTCTCTCTCTCTCTCTCTCTCTCTCTCTCTCTCTCTCTCCACAGGTTCAACAGAGTGACAGCATTAGAGAGAGAGGAGAAGAAGAAGCAGGAGAAGAGAGACAAGAAGGAGGTGGATCAAGAGGAACCAAGGCCTGTTACCATGATTAAATACACACTGGGACTCAAACACCAGGTCTGTCTGTATGTATGTATGTATGTGTGTGTGTGTGTGTGTGTGTGTGTGTGTTTTTTTTTTTTTTTTTATTTATTTATTTGTGTTTGTGTGTCTGTGTGTGTGTGTGTGAGAGAGAGAGAGGTTTAATTTGTTTTGTTTTTGTGTGTGAAAGAGAGAAGCCAGCATTTTCTCTCTCTCTCTCTCTCTCTCTCTCTCTCTCTCTCTCTCTCTCTCTCTCTCTCTCTCTCTCTCCCCAGTGTGTGTGTGAGAGAGAGAGAGAGAAGAAAGAAAATAAACTAAAAGAAAGAAAGAGAGAGAGAGAGAGAGAGAGAGAGAAAAATAAAATATCTTAAACAAAACAAAAAAAACAAATAAATAAATAAACTAACTGAGCCGAACCCCACAGGTCTGGAAATTGAAGGGTGAGGAATACCGCGTGCACGGATGTGGGGTTGGCAGTGGGTCTCGGCAAACCGCCCAGCCCGACACACCCCCATGGGCTCTGTGGGGCTGCGTGCGGGGGCTAGCAAGCATATGGTCCCTGTGAAGAGCTCCGGGGGGCTGAAATCTCTCTCGGTAAACCCTGGGATATACAAACAGCTGGCTGCCAAGAATCCTTCCCTGCGTCCTTCACTCCTATCGCCCAAACAGAGGAAGGAGGAGGAGGAAGAGGGCTGTGAGGAGAAGAAGGAGATTTTGATAACTGGTCCTAGTAAGTGTTTGTGTGTTTGTGGGTGTTTTTTGGAGTGTTTGAATGTGTTTTTGGATGTTTGAGTGTTTTTGGGGCGTTTGTGTGTGTGTTTGGGATGTTTTGTGGGTGTTTCAGTGTGTTTGTTGGTTTTGAGTGTTTGTGTGTGTTTGAGTGTGTTTTTGGAGTGTTTGAGAGTTGTTGGGGTGTGTTTGGAGTGTTTGAGTGTGTTTTTGGGATGTTTTACTGTGTTTGGATGTGCTTTGAGTGTGTCTGTGTGTGTGTTTACCTAGGAAGAAGGAGGAGGAGATGGAGATTTTGAAAACTGTCCCTAGTAAGTGTTTGAGTGTTTTTGGGAGTGTTTGGGTGTTTGAGTGTGTTTGGGGGTGTTTAAGTGTGTTTTTGGGATATTTTACTGTGTTTGGATGTGTGTGTGTGTGTGAGTTTACTAAGTTTTATTTATATTGCATACCATACATACTTTCCAAACACCACAGAACACCCCTAAAGACACCCAAACACCCCCAAAACACATCCCAACACCCCAAAACACAGAGCACACCCTAAACAAATCCAAAACACCCAAAATACACCTAAAACACCTCAAAATACCCCCAAACACCACAACACCTCCTAACATCCCAAAAACACCCCAAAACACACCCAAAACCCCCAAATCACACCTAAAATGCCCCAAAACACCTCAAAAACACCTAGAACACCCCAAAATACCTCAAAACACCCCAAAAACACTCTAAACACACCCAAAACACCCCAAAAACACCCTTAACACACCCAAAACACCCCTACCTCAGAAACACCTCTAAACACCCTAAACACACCCCCACCTCAAACACACCCCCACTTCAAAAACACCCAGAACACACAAAAACACACCTAAACACCCCAAACACACCAAAAAACACCCAGAATATCCCAAACACTCCCAAAACACCACAAAAATACCCAAAACACCACAAAACAGCCTTGAACACCCCAAACACCCCAAAAACACACCTAAACATGCAAAACACACCAAAATCACCCAAAACACACCAAAAACACCCTCAACACCACAAACACCAAAACACCCAAAACACCCCAAAACACACCCAAAACACCCTCATTACCACAAACACCCCAAAAACACACCAAAAACACACAAAAACACTCCCAACACCACAAAAACACCCCAAAACACCACCAAGCACTCTTCGATCCCTTTTCCAGGCGGCCAGCAGAAGGTAGAAGTGGGAAACGTAACCCTAGAGGAATTATTTGAGTCTGACGGCAGAATTAATGTCTCGCACGGCCTCACACATCGGTCCAGGTTCTTGTACCCTAAGGTGGCCCGCGGCTGTAGCCTGGATGGTCTCCTGGGACGGTGTATTGCGCAGCGGGGCCAGGACAGCAAGGACAAGGAGATGGCCAAGGTATAACAGCCATTATTATTATTTTTTTTTTTTTTATCTTTTTCCTTATTTGGTTTATTTTGAAGTGGGGGGCTAAAATAATTCTCTCTCTCTCTCTCTCTCTCTCTCTCTCTCTCTCTCTCTCTCTCTCTCTCTCTCTCTCTCGGCAAGTTTGAGTGTGTTTAGGCAAGTTTGGGTGTATTTCGAGTGTGTTTTGTGAAATTTTACTATGTTTAATAGTCAATAAACACACTAACATACCTCTCTCTCTCTCTCTCTCTCTCTCTCTGAACCATACAGAAACCCACCACCACCACCACCAACAATAACAACAACAACAACAACAGCGGAGAGGATGAGGAAGATGATGTCGATGTAGAAAATGAAGACACAGACGCGACACTCAGCGACACATCGGACACAGCAATTGAAGAGATCCCAGCATCACAGAGGTCAACAATACACAAACAGCGACCTGCCGGGAATTTACTAAAGGAGGTCAGGTCACTCAAAACCAAGTACGAGGCCCTGGATACTCAAGACGGGTTCATGATGTGTTATTCGGCGTGCTGTCGGAGAGACGGTCGGTGCAGCTGTTATTCATCGCTGTGTCTCCTCAAAGCGCGGACGAAAGAACGCTTGGTGAATGCCGTTAATAATTACCGCATTGTTGCCAGTAAACCAGCACCATTTGAGGAAGTCGGGTCGCATTCCCCAGTGCGTTTTGACCCCAAGGTTGATGACGGAGGGAATGGCGACAGCGATGGCCGGTCGTCACGCGCCAGTGGGGAGATAAAGATCCGTGTCGACGAGGATATGGACGACGCAAGCCAGGGGTCAACAGGTTTGGAGCGAAGCGGAGGTGTGCCAACAACTGGAGCGGAGACTAGCACTGAATCACCAGCAGGGCGTTTTTATTTGAAGAAAACTGGTGACCGACGGAAGCGACCGGCTCACCGTCTGCCACAACTGTCTGTTTTCCGCATCGGTCGCCGGAAAACGAAAGGTGTTGACCGCGCAGACGACAGGCGGTGTAGCATACTGGTGGTGGCCGGTTGGGAGCTGCGGTTACTGGCCAGGAAGGGCGGCCGGTACCACGTGCAAGGGTTCAACCACAACGCTAAGGCAAACCAGGTGGTCTGGCCTTACCCCTGTCCCCGGCCGGTCTTCAAAACAACCTGGCTGTACCGCACCGCCACCACACCCACCCTCAACACCGCGTCCATGCAGCTGCGGATTCTATGGGTGTGTCTACGCTGGGACGACATGCAGGAGAAGGGGCCGGGGGACGGGCGTAAACAAGTCACCACCGACATGGAGATCATACAGACGGAGGTGTTGAAACGTAAACACTCCGGAAGGTTCCTGGAGCGCACCTCGTACCTCAGGCGGAAGGTTATCATCCCCTTCGATGTCCCCAAGCCTGTCAGAGGTAAGTTTTGGGTGTTTTGTGGGGGCATTTGGGTGTGTTTTGGGGGGGTTTTGGGTGTGTTTGGAGTGTGTTGTGGGACATTGGGGTGTTTAGGCATCTGTTGTGGGTGTGTTTGGAAGGTGTTGTGGGGTTTTGGGTGTTTTGGAGGTTTAGGTGTGTGTTGGGGTGTTTGAGGTGTGTTGGGCATTTCTTTGTGGTGTGGGAGTGTCTTAGGGGTGTGTTGGTGTGTGTTTCTGAGTGTTTTTAGTTTAGTATGGTTTATTGCAGGTATTTCTGTGTGTCTGTTTTGTGTGTGTTAAAGTGTATTGTTTGATTGTGTGTGTGTGTGTCACTGACCATGGCTCCCGTGTGGCGCAGAGTTCACGCCGTCGCAGCGCAGTGGTCTGCGGAAGCGTCGGCGGGCACAGTCTCCGGTGAACACACAGCCGCAGAGTGTGGAGGAGTGGGTGGAGGAGGACAAGCTGGACCTGTGGGAGATCCGCTTCTTTGGGGAGTGTCTGGAGCGCGCTGCGGTGGTGACGCGGCGCGGTGGCGGCGTGGAGCGTGGTGAGGTGACAGCAGCAGCAGCGGGTGGCGGTGGCAGCAGTGGCGGGGCGACGGGTGCGGCGTCCAGCCCGGCGGAGATCAGGGCACGCATGGAGGAGCAACTCAAGATCCAGCGGGCAAACTTCAACCAGAAGAGAGCGGCGGAGGGCGGCAGCAGCAGCAGTGTGGCCCTCACCCGCGGCGGGGTGGTGAAGCTGTCCCTGTGCTCCAGTGGGGCCAGTAGCGGGGCCGGTGGGCGTCTGGCAGCCCCGAAGGTGGTGCAGAGCGGGGCGTCCACCATCATGGCGGTGGGGGGACAGCTCCCTGCGCTGGTGGGGGGCAAGAAGATTGTGGCAGCCCACGAGGGACGTATCATCACTGTGCAGACCGCCCCGGCCGCCGCCGCTGCCACCGCCACGTCCAGCAGCACTGCGGAGGGCGGGGCGGCCTCCACCATCAGCCTGGGTAGCAGCACCATCTTCCCTGTGGGCGGGGCAGGGGGCGGGGCGGCCAAGGTGCAGGTGGCAGCAGCCGGCAGCAAGGTGATCCGCCTGCAGCCGCTGGCTGGCGGGTCAGGCCACCGCGTCATCCTGCCCCGTGCCTCCGCCACCCCACAGCAGCTCACCCCCGCCCTGCGGTCACCCCGCCCTGTGGCACCAGCCCCGTCCTCCACCACCACCACTGCCGCCGTGGTGAGTAGCAGCGGGGCGGGGGCAGGGCGGGGCACGGGGCAGCAGATCCACATCATCCGGCTGATGGACGGACAGCTGCAGGTGCGGGGCCTGCTGGAGGGGCAGCATGTGGTGCAGAAGGATGGCAAGGTGCACTTCATCACCAAGCCGGCCACTGCAGCGGCGGGCGGCGGCGGCGGCGGCAGTGGGGGGGTGGCCCCAGCCATCCAGGTGACCCAGCAGACCAAGCCCTGCGGGGACGCCCCAAAGGCACACGTCCTCAAGGTCAACGGCCAGCAGGTCCTGGTGCGCCACAACACCGATGCCACCAAGACCCTGCTGGCCCCTGCCCCCCCATCCACTCCCTCCACAGACACCACCACCACCACTCCCTCCTCCACCGCACCCACCACCACCACCACCGCCGCCATCCGGCCAGCTGGCCACACCTCGCCCCGCATCAAGACCATCCTGGCCCCGGACGGCACCATGGTGAAGACAGTGCTGGCCAACAGTGCCAACACCACCACCTCCACCACCACCACCATACCAACACCCACCACCACCACAGCCACCACCACCACATCAGACACCACCACCACCACTACAACCACCACGACCACCACCACCACCACAGCCAGCACCACCACAAACACCATCACCAGCACCACTACCAGCACTGCCACCACCACCACCACTACGGGCAGCAGCACCACCACCACCACAGGGTCTGGGGGCGGGGGCGGGGGGGGCAGCAGTCTAACGTTGCGGGTGCAGGTGCGGATGACAGAGCAGGGGCCCAAAACCATCATCCAGGGTCTGCAGATGGGCGTGGCACTCACCAAGGACCACATCATGGCCATCCAGCAGCAGGTCCGGAACATGCTGGCACAGTGTGAGTCTTCAACACCACCTACAACACCAATAACCACCTATAACACCAGTAAACACCAATAACACCACCTTTACCATTATCCTTGCCCTTACAATACCCTTACAACACCAACAATACCACTATTTCATCACCAACACCACCACTTACCCTTACATCACCACCACCACCCTTACAACACCAATCTTGCCTTATACCATCCTTAGAACACCATTAGAACACCACCTACACCACCACAACACCACTCTTCCCTTTACAACACCATTTCAACACTTCATCCTTGTTATTTGTTATTGTTATTGTTGTCATTCTCCTCCTCCTCCTCCTCCTCCTCCTCCTCCTCCTCCTCTAATTTTTTTTTTTTTTTTACATTTTTTTGTGTTTTAAAAATTTGAGTAGTTTATTTATTCAAGTTTAATCTCTCTCTCTCTCTCTCTCTCTCTCTCTCTCTCTCTCTCTCTCTCTCTCTCTCTCTCTCTCTCTCTCTCTCTCTCTCTCTCTCTCAACAGATAAGCTACAAGTGAACCAGCTGTCTCCCTTAATGACACTGACTCTGCATATGCCAAACAAACAAACAACAGCGAACCAGCAACAACAACAACAACAGCAACAACAACAACAACAAGAGGAAGGCTCGACCACTAAGCAGGTTTCCACAACTCAAAATCAGGTGTGTGTGTGTGTGTGTGTGTGTGTTGGATAAAAATGTGTTTGTATTTATGTTAGTAATAGGATTGGAGACAATGTGTGTGTGTGTTTTAAAGATTCGTTTTCTCAAATCCTTCTGCGCTTCATCTCCACTATTTCAAAAGGGTTTATTTAAATTTGCAAGAGTTTTTAAGGGTGTTTTTACAGTTCTAGAGGCAGAGTGACAAGATTTTACGGTTCTAGAGGCAGAGTGACAAGATTTCTGCATTATTAACTGGAGAAACACTCTTGAAAACCCTGCCAATGTGTGTATCTATATGTGAGTGTGTACTAAATTTCTCTCTCTCTCTCTCTGCGGCAGACAGTGGCATCGGAGGGCGGTGTGGGGGGGGGTGAGGCAGACAAGGTGGCGGCAGCAAGCAAGACCTCCACCGGCACTCCAGTCAATGTCTCGCCAAAGAAATTCGTCCTGACTCCAGAGTATATTCAGCAGAGTGAGTGTTTAGGCGGGACGGGGCGGGGCTGGGGCAAGGCGGGGCGGGCTGGGGCTGGGCTGGGATAGACTGAACATGGCTCTTAAACAAATCATTAAAAAAAAAGAAAGAAAAGAAAGGATAAGTGTAGGTTAGGTTAGGTTAGCATTTTAGTTAATTTTAAATGGTTTATGTTGAGTATTTAATGTTTTTTCAATACTTTTTAATAATTAGACTACTACTACTACTACTACTACTGACCCCTGCCTTTAACCGCCCCCCCGCAGCCATCAAGTCAGCGCTGAGCCGGGAAGACCTCGCTCCGGAAATTGAAGAGAAATTGATGCAGTTTCAAAAATACAACAACGAGCAGACCAAGAAGGAGGAAGGCACCGGTCTGTCCGCCGCCACAGCCGCCACCGCCGCCACCCCCGCCTCCGCCCTCACTGCAACGGCAACGGCGACCAGGAGCGGCGGTGTGGCAAGGAAGGCTGCAGTTAATTCTCTCACAGCCTCACGGAACTCTGGGGTCAAGAGAAGTAGAGACCAGGTGTGTGTGTGTCTGTGTGTCTGTCTGTTGTCTGTTGTGTGTGTGTGTGTATCTGTCTGTCTGTTGTATTTACCTAATTGTATTTACCTAATTGTAACATACGGGAAAAGAGCTATGCTCGTGTTGTCCCGTCTCCATATCTATTAATGTCCAGCTTTTTCTTAAAATCATGAATATTCCGTGCGTTGACCACTTCCACGTCTAAACTATTCCATGCTTCCACCCTTCTATGAGGAAGCTATATTTTTCACATCTCTCCTATAAGTGGCCATTTTAGTTTTTCCCATGCCCTCTCGACATTCTTTCATTCCACATACACAGATCTTCCCTATCCATTTTTCCATGCCAATCATCACTCTGTATATTGCTATCAGGTCTCCCTTTCTTCTGTTTTCCAGGGTCGGAAGTTGCATTCTTTTCAGTCTGTCTTCATAAGTCAAATCTCTTAAGTCAGGCACCATTTTGTTGCAGCCCTCTGTACTTTCTCTAGTTTCCTTATGTGTTTCTTTAAGTTCGAGCCCACTGTATTGTTGCATATTCAAGCCTCGGTCTTATCATTGCAGTAATTATTTTCTTCATCATTTCTTCATCTAAATATACGAACGCCACTCTTATGTTCCTCAATAAGTTCAATACTTATCCA
This sequence comes from Portunus trituberculatus, assembly GCF_017591435.1. Classification (NCBI taxonomy): domain Eukaryota; kingdom Metazoa; phylum Arthropoda; class Malacostraca; order Decapoda; family Portunidae; genus Portunus; species Portunus trituberculatus. Next base: position 4,843,358 of record NC_059255.1, on the reverse strand, counting down.
ATTATTTTGTTTATATGTCTCTCTGGCGATAGGTCATTGGTAATTGTCACCCCAAGGTCTTTTTCTTCATGACTGGTTTTTATGTCTTCATTTAGTGTGTGTGTGTGTGTGTGTCTTTGTCTTTGTTTTTTTGTGTCTATGTCTGTGTGTGTGTGTGTGTGTGTGTGTCTGTGTCTGTCTGTCTGTCTGTCTGTCTGTCGTTTGTGTGTCTTTGTGTCTCTATGTCTGTGTGTGTGTGTGAGAGAGAGATAAAGAGAAAGAGAGAGAGCGCACACCTTAACCCTACATAATCCCTAACCTAACCTAACCTAACAGGACGATGCAGACTGGGACCCATCAGAGGAAGGCAGCGGGGTCCTACCAGTCGCCACAACCCCCACCACAAAATCACGCTCGAAAAAGCACCGTGGCGAATCCAGATCTTCGGAAACAACGTCGAAATCTAAGAAATCATCAGCAAAGGCGGAAGCAGTCGATGCAAAGAAGAGACAAGCACTACAGCATAAACTGGACTCTCTGATGACCAGACACAAGGACTTGCTGAAGAAGGATATCCTGAAGAAGCGGGCGCAGCTGGAGAAGGAACTGCAGGTCGAGATTCATGTAAGTGTTTTTGGGGTGTGTTTGTGGTGTTGTGGGGTGTTTTTTGGGTGTTTTTGTGGTGTTTTTTTTGGGGTTAGAAGGAATTACAGGTCGAGATTCATGTATGTAAGTGTTTTTGGGGTGTGTTTGAGGTGTTGTGGGATGTGTTTGAGGTGTTGTGGGGTGTTTTGGGGTGTTTTTGAGGCTTAGAAGGAATTACAGGTCGAGATTCATGTATGTAAGTGTTTTTGGGGTGTGTTTGTGGTGTTGTGGGGTGTTTTGGGGTGTTTTTTTGGACTTAGAAGGAATTACAGGTCGAGATTCATGCATGTAAGTGTTTTTGGGGTGTGTTTGTGGTGTTGTGGGGTGTTTTTTGGGGGTTAGAAGGAATTACAGGTCGAGATTCATGTATGTAAATGTTTTTGGGGTGTGTTTGTGGTGTTGTGGGGTGTTTTTGGGTGTTTTGTGGTGTTTTGGGGTTAGAAGGAATTACAGGTCGAGATTCATGTACATAAGTGTTTGTGGTGTTATGGGGTGTTTTTCGAGGCTTAGAAGGAATTACAGGTTGAGATTCATGTAAATGTTTTTGGGAGTGGTTTTGGGGTGTTTTTGGTGTGTTGTGGGGTGTTTTTGGTGTGTTGTGTGGTGTTTTGAGGTGTTTTAATATGTTGTGGGGTGTTTTTGGTGTGTTGTGGGATGTTTTTGGTGTGTTGTGTGGTGTTTTGGGGTGTTTTGGGGATGTATGAGTGTATTTTGGGTGTTTTGGGTGTTTTGGTGTGTTGTGTGGTGTTTGGGGTGTTTGGGTGTATTTGGGGTGTTTTTGCAGTGTTGTGTGGTGTTTTGGGATATGTTTGGGGGTGTATGAGTGTATTTTGGGTGTTTTTGCAGTGTTATGTGGTGTTTTGGGGGGTGTTTGTGTTTCTTGGGGATTTTCAAGGTGTATGTTTATATTTTGTGGTGGTTTGAGGTGTTTTTGGGGTGTTTTGGTGTGTGTGTTTTTGTGGAAGTTATTATGTTTAAGAATGTTTTTTTGTGGTTTTAGCAGAAAAGATTGTGTTGGGGGAGCATTTTTTGTGTTTTTAGTGGAAATAATGATGATGTTCAAGGATATGTGTTGAAATAATGGCCGTCTTAAATAATTACTCTTTTATGGTTGTCGCAAAAAATTGATTCAGGTTTTCAAGAGTGTTTATGTTAAGTGTGTATGTATCTAATCTCTCTCTCTCTCTCTCTCTCTCTCTCTCTCTCTCTCTCTCTCTCTCTCTCTCTCTCTCTCTCTCTCTCTCTCTCTCTCTCTCTCTCTCTCTCTCTCTCTCTCTCTCTCTCTCTCTCTGCAGAAGGAGCTCTCAGTCGCTAAGTTACAATTGCAGCTGCAGGAGAAGACCAAGGCAGAGGCATTAGTCACCACCTCCTCCCAGCGAAAGAAGAAGACAGGTACGCACACACACACACACACACACACACTTAAAACACTCAAAACACACTCAAACACTCTTAAAACGCTCAAAAGACAGACACATACCATGCAATACACACACACACACACACACACACACACACACACACACACACACACACACACACACACACACACACACACACACACACTCTTTCAACTAGACATAAGGATTCAAAACCCTTTAAAAGGAAAATGTAAGGAATTTAACAGCAAATATAAAAGAAATTGAACCCTTTCTAATGACAGTATGAGGAATCTAACACCCTTTTTACCAATCAAAGAACTGAATCCCTTAAAAAATTAATCTGTATGGAATTCAACACCTTTTTAACTAAACATAAGGAATCCAACCCTTTTTAATGACACTACAAGAAATTCAACACCTTTTTTAACTAAATATAAGGAATGAAACACCATTTTTGGCCAATATAAGTAATTGAAACCTCATATTTCAGTCATAGATTCCTCAGGTGTAGGGGGCCAGGCTGGAGGGGGTGAGATCGGGGGGCATCTGGTCCATACCCCCTCCCCGCCTACTCTGGACACCCCCCAAGGCAAGCATCACTCCAAGACCTCCTCCATTTCTTCCTCCTCCAAGCCCAATGCCTCCTCCTCCTCCTCCTCCTCTTCCAAGTCCTCCTCGGCTGCAAAGAAATCGGCGAAGAATAAAAACAAGAAGATTGTGTGTATTTGTCGCACTCCGTTTGACGACACTAAGTGAGTCGATGTTGTTGTTGTAGTAGTAGTAGTAGTAGTAGTAGTAGTAGTAGTAGTAGTAGTAGTATGTTTTATCTATCTATTTATCTATAACTTGCTGACAATATTTCACACACACACACACACACACACACACACACACACACACACACACACCTTAAAACACTTATTTATTTATTTATTTGTTCTTGTGCAGGTTAAGTCAGGTCAGGTCACACTCATCTTGTATCAACTGGCTATTTCTCCAAGGTTCTGTGTGGGGGTGTGACCTGTCTGGCAATTTAGGTTAGGTTAGGTCAAGTTAGGTCAATTTAGGTCAGGTTAGGTTAGATTAGGTCACTCTCATCTTGTATTAATCGTGTATATCTTCCCAGGTTCTATGTGGGGTGTGACCTGTGTGGCAACTGGTTCCATGGCGACTGTGTGGGCATCACGGAGGCAATGAGTCGCAGCATGACGGAGTATGTGTGTGACGACTGTGCCAACGCTAAGCTCAACAGGGAACTCTTCTGCTTCTGCCGCCAGGTGTGTGTGTGTGTGTGCGTCTGTGTGTTGAGAGAGAGAGAGAGAGAGAGAGAGACCTAATTTAACGCACCGCCCAAAAAAAGACTTTCTAACCCAAAACTAATGTCCCCATCAGAGAGAGAGAGAGAGAGAGAGAAATAACGTTACACAACCCCCCTAACACACAGCTATATAATTAGAGAGAGAGAGAGAGAGAGAGAGAGAAACAAAATGAAAAATGAAAAAAAAAATTGAGAAAACAAAATTAAAAAGGAAAAAAATTGAAAGAAAGAAAAAAAAAGGAATAAAGAAAAAGAGAGAGAGAGAGAGAGAGAGAGACAGATAGACAGACAGAGAAACAACAACAAAATAGAAAGAAAAAAAAAAAAAAAAAAAAAAAAAACTAACCTTACTTAACCCCTCCCCCCCCATCCCCAGCCTTACGACGAGACCCAGTTCTACATCTGCTGCGAACAGTGTGAGGACTGGTACCACGGCAAGTGTGTGGGGATCATGCAGACTGAGGCAGACGATATTGACGACTATATTTGCCCTAAGTGTGACGCAAACAATGTCTGGAACTACCCCTGCCAGAAGACACTCTCTGCTAAGGACTATACCGACCTTAGAAAAGTTACCAAGAGTCTCATTGTAAGTGTGTCCAGATGTTTTGAGGGTTTTGTGTGTTTTGTAGGGTGTTTTTGTGTGTTTTTAGGTTGTTTGAGTGTGTTTTGAGGTGTTTTTAGTGTTTTTGTGTGTTTTGAGGTGTTTTTAGTGTGTTTTTGTGTATTTTGGTGTGTTTTGAGGTGTTTTGTGTGTTTTGGGATATTTTGTGGTGTTTTTGTGTGTTTTGGGGTGTTTTGTGTTTAAGAAGGTTTTGTGTGTTTTGGGATGTGTTTGTGTGTTTTGGGGGTGTTTTGGTGTGTTTAAGAAGGTTTTTGTGTGTTTTGGGATGTTTTTGTGTGTTTTGTGTACGTTTGAGTGTGTTTTGTGTATGTTTGAGTGTGTTTTTTGGGATGTTTGAGTGCTTTGTACATTTGAGTGTGTCTGGAACTACCCCTGCCAGAAGACACTCTCTGCTAAGGACTATACCGACCTTAGAAAAGTTACCAAGAGTCTCATTGTAAGTGTGTCCAGGTGTTTTGGGGGGTTTTGAGGGTGTTTTGAGGGGTTTTTGTGTGTTTAAGAGGGTTTTGTGTGTTTTGTAGGGTGTTTTTGTGTGTTTTTAGGTTGTTTGAGTGTGTTTTGGGTGTTTTAGTGTGTTTTTTGTGTATTTTGGGGTGTTGTTGTGTTTAGAGGGTTTTGTGTGTTTTGGGATGTTTTGTGTGTTTTGGGATGTTTTGTGTGTTTTGGGTGTTTTGTGTGTTTAGAAAGGTTTTGTGTGTTTTGGGATGTTTTGTGTGTTTTGGGTGTATTTTGGGTGTTTTGTGTGTTTGGGAGTGTTTTGTGTTTAAGAGGTTTTTTGTGTGTTTTGGGATGTTTTTTGTGTTTTTAGGGTGTTTGGGTGTGTTTAGAGTGTTTTTGTGTGTTTTGGGATGTTTGAGTGTGTTTTATGTACATTTGAGTGTGTTTTGGGGGATGTTTGAGTGTTTTGTGTACGTTTGAGTGTGTTTTGGGGATATTTGAGTGTGTTGTGTATGTTTGAGTGTGTTTTGTGTACATTTGAGTGTGTTGTGTACATTTGAGTGTGTTTCTGGGGCTAGTATTGCATTTGCCCTAAGTGTGACTCCAACAATGTCTGGAACTACCCCTGCCAGAAGACACTCTCCGCTAAGGACTTACCGACCTTAGAAAACTTACCAAGAGTCTCATTGTAAGTGTGTCCAGGTGTTTTGGGGGGTTTTGAGGGTGTGTTTGGGTGTTTTGTGTGTTTTGGGATGTTTTGTGTGTTTTGGGGATGTTTTTGTGTGTTTTGGGATGTTTTTGTGTGTTTTGGGATGTTTTTGTGTGTATATGTGTGTTTAGGGTGTTTTAGTGTTTTGGGGTGTTTTGTGGTTTCAAGTGGTTTTGGGGCAATTTAGTGTTTCTAGGGGTGTATGAGTGTGTTGTGGGGCATTTTAGAGTGTGTTTCTGGTGTATTTTGAGTGTTTGTAGTGTTTTTAACGAGTTTATGAATGTATTAGTGGTGTGAAATGTGTGTTTTTGGGGAAAGGGATTAAGTCTCTCTCTCTCTCTCTCTCTCTCTCTCTCTCTCTCTCTCTCTCTCTCTCTCTCTCTCTCTCTCTCTCTCTCTCTCTCTCTCTCCTATATTGCAAACCTCCCTGTTCTTCTTATCTATTTTTTATCTATTTATTTATTTATTTATCTAATCATCTATTTATTTATATACTTATTTATTTATTTATCTATCTATCTATCTATCTATCTATCTATCTATCTATTTATTTACGTTTTTTTTCCAGCCCTCTCAGTTCCTAATATGATAACCAGTGTGTCGTTATTCCTTCCCCAGCAACACAAGAATGCGTGGCCCTTCCTGGAACCAGTGGACCCTTCAGAGGTGCCCGACTACTACAAGGTGGTGAAGGAACCCATGGACCTTAAGACAGTGGAGAGCCGTGTCGAGGAAAAAGCTTACCAAAGACTTGCGCAGTTTGTGGGTGACGTCATGCTGGTGTTTGACAATTGCCGACTTTACAACCCGCCCAATTCCTCGTTCTGCTCCTGCGCCACCACCTTAGAGAGCTTCTTCTGCCAAAAACTGCGGAGTTTGAAGCTCAGACTTGGCCCGAAGCCTTAAATATTGGTTGTGGTTGTGCGTGTGTGCGCTGGTGGATGTGTGAGTGCGTGTGTTTGTGTGTAGCCTTCTGAGACCTATCTGTGGGTTTAGAGGCATGGAAAAGAGTACTGATCATTTCCAAGCCTCTAAAATGTGAACCTACAGTGCTGGAACTCTTTAAAAAGGCCTCTACTGCTGGAAAATAAGTACTGTGGATTTAAAAGCCTTCAGGACCTACATTGTGTTGGAAAAATGTACGTATAGGCCTGGAACTCATTTAAAAAGGCTTGTACCACTGGAAATTATGTACCTCTATTATTTCTAAGCCTCTGGAACCAATGTGGGGCTGAAAACACACCGAAACTGCTGAAAACTCTCTCAGAAAACCTTGTAGCCACTGGAAGATAATTACCTCTCTCATTTTCAAGGCTGTGGAAGCAATGTGGGGCTGAAAACACACCAAAACAGCTAAAACTCACAAAAATAACCTTGTAACCACTGGAAAACAATTACCCCTCTCATTTTCAAGGCTGTGGAACGAATTTAGGGGCTGAAAATACACCAAAACAGCTAAAACTCACAAAAATAACCTTGTAACCACTGGAAAATATGTACCTCTGTCATTATGTACCTTTAAAAACACTGGAACTACATTAATAAACTTCTAGAACACACTTGAAACTTTAAAAACTAAAAAAAAACATTCTGGAACCCACTTTTTACCACTGGAAAGCACCTGGAAACCTTCTGGAACCTGTGTACAGCTGGAAGAACACCACTAAACCTGCCTGGAACCTTTGTGGGACTAGAATGAAGTTATTTAAAGGGTAGGAATGCATTTAAGAGATCCTGCATTGGTATCTTGGCTGGAAAACTGCCTGGAAACTGAAAAATGCTGGTAAGGACAAAAATTCACTCGGAAGATGGGGAAAATGAAACTAGAGGTAAAAAGGAAGAGAAAAGAAGTATAAGAGATTAAAGAGAGGAGATAGAGAAAGAGAGAGAGAGAGAGAGAAAAGAAGAAACAGGAAATGGAGAAGAGGAGAGAAAGAGAGAGAAGGAAAAGGAGGAAAAGAAGAAAGAAAGGAGAGAGGAGAAGAAAAGAATGAAGCAAGGAAGAGAAGAGAGAGAAGAAAGGAAAGGAAGAAGAAAACGAAGAAATAAAGAAGACGAGAAGAAGAAAATTAAGTGAAAGAAGAGGAAGAGGAAGAAAGTTGAGATGATAATGGTGATGATAGTGATGATGATGATGGTGATAAAAATAATGGTGATAGACAAAAAAATAACTCGTCTAAGAAAGAAAAAAAAGATAGTGAGAGAGAGAGAGAGAGAGGGCATTTAATCAGCAATATATTTAGACGATGATGGTGATAAAGGCAAAATCATGATAATGGTGATATGTGTGTTTGGAAGCAAAAATGGTGACTGACAGGTATTTATTCAGATGATGGTGATGATGATAGACACAAAAACATCATTATCTCTTCTGAACACATGGATAAAAATGGTGATAGTGCATTTAACCATTATTTTCTCACCCCTATCCTCCTCTTCTTCCTCTCTTCCTCTTCCATCTCGTTTTCTTTCTGCCTCTGTCTTTCTCTCTCTCTCTCTCTCTCTCTCTTCCCTCTCCTCTCCCTTTTTTTCCTCTTTCTCTCTCTCTTCCTCCTTTTCTTCCTCTCTTTTCATCCTCTCTTCCTCCATTTCTTCCTCTCTCTCCATCTTTCTTCCTCTCTTCCTGCCTCTCCTTCTCTCTCCTTTCTTCTTTCCTTCCTTCCTTCCTTCCTTCACAACAACAACATCACAAGGAACAATAAAATAATAATAAAAATTTAAAAGAAAAGGAAAAATTATTATTGTTATTATTTATTTATTTATTTTTAGGGTGGGTGACGGAAAGACAGATGATGATGATGATAGTTGTTTACATTGGCGAGTTGGCGGTGGTGGTGGTTGATGATTGTTATTGTGATGTTGAGTGTGTGTTTCTCTCTCTCTCTCTCTCTCTCTCTCTCTCTCTCTCTCTCTCTCTCTCTCTCTCTCTCTCTCTCTCTCTCTCTCTCTCTCTCTCTCTATTTATGTATAGTGTAAATAATATAACGTAATCTTATTTTTTGTATGAGAAGAGAA
>NC_059255.1:4827747-4830247 GCF_017591435.1 Portunus trituberculatus | reverse complement strand
CCCAATCAGAAACAAGTGAAAGATCAGAAGTTAGGCGTCCTATAGCATCTCGCCTTGAGTCATTTAATTGTTGTTGGGTTGGGCGTCTGTTGAACGCTGTTGAATAATGCAGGGTGGTATCATCAGCATAGGAGTGGATAGGGCATTGAGTCAGATTTAGGAGATCATTGATGAATAATAGAAAGAGAGTGGGTGATAGGACAGAACCCTGTGGAACACCACTGTTGATAGTTTTAGGGAAGAACAGTGACCGTCTACTACAGCAGCAATAGAACGATCGGAAAGGAAACTGGAGATGAAGGTACAGAGAGAAGGATAGAATCCGTAGGAGGGTAGTTTAGAAATTAAAGATTTGTGCCAGACTCTATCGAAGGCTTTCGATATGTCAAGGCCGACAGCAAAGGTTTCACCGAAGTCCCTAAAGAGGATGACCAAGATTCAGTTAGGAAAGTAAGAAGATCACCAGTAGATCTGCCTTTACGGAAACCATACTGGCAATCAGAGAGAAGGTTGTGAGCTGATAGATGCCTCATTATCTTCCTATTAAGGATAGACTCAAAGGCTTTAGAAAGGCAGGAAATCAAAGCTATAGGGCGGTAGTTAGAAGGATTGGAGTGGTCACCTTTTTTAGGGACAGGTTGAATGTGAGCAAACTTCCAGCAAGAAGGATAAATAGAAGTAGAGAGACACAGATGAAAGAGTTTGACCAGGCAGTGAGCGAGTTCGGAAGCACAGTTTTTGAGAACAACAGGAGGGACTCCATCCGGACCGTAAGCCTTCCGAGAATCAAGGCCAGAGAGGGCCAGGAAAACGTCTTTATAAAGAATTTTAATTTTAGGGATGAAGTAGTCAGAGGGTGGAGGAGTAGGAGGAATATGCCCAGAATCATCCAAAGTTGAGTTGGTAGCAAAGGTTTGAGCGAAGAGTTCAGCTTTAGAAAAGAAGAGACAGCTGTAGAGCCATCTGGATGAAGTAAAGGAGGGAAAGACGAAGAAGTAAAGTTGTTAGAGATATTATTGGCTAGATGCCAGAAATCTCGAGAGGAGTTAGAATTGGAAAGACTTTGACATTTTCTATTGATGAAAGAGTTTTAGTAAGTTGGAGAATAGATTTGGCATGATTACGGGCAGAAATATATAGGGCATGAGTTTCAGCAGTTGGATGGCTACGGAACCGTTTGTGAGCCGCCTCTCTATCATTGACAGCACGAGAACAAGCAGAGTTAAACCAAGGCTTTTTAGCTTTAGGGTTAGAGAAAGTATGAGGAATGTATAGCTCCATGCCAGAGATAATCACCTCTGTTATGCGCTCGGCACAAAGAGAAGGATCTCTGACATGAAAACAATAATCATCCCAAGGAAATCAGAATAGTACTGCCTTAGTTCCTCCCACTTAGCAGAGTTAAAATGCCAGAAGCACCTCCGCTTAGGCGGGTCCTGAGGCTGCACTGGAGTGATAGAACAGGTAACGGAAATTAGATTGTGGTCGGAGGAGCCCAACGGAGAGGAAAGTTTAACAGAGTAAGCAGAAGGGTTGGAGGTTAGGAAAAGATCAAGAATGTTGGGCGTGTCTCCAAGGCGGTCAGGAATACGGGTAGGGAACTGCACTAGCTGCTCTAGGTCATGAAGGATAGCAAAGTTGAAGGTTTGTTCACCAGGTTGGTCAGTGAAAGAAGATGAAAGCCAAAGCTGGTGGTGAACATTGAAATCCCTAAAATGGAGATCTCAGCAAAAGGAAAGTGAGATAAGATGTGCTCCACCTTGGAAGTCAAATAGTCAAAGAATTTTACATAGTCAGAGGAATTAGGTGAGAGGTATACAGCACAGATGAATTTAGTTAGAGAGTGACATTGAAGTCTTAGCCAGATGGTAGAAAATTCTGAAGATTCAAGATTGTGGGCACGAGAGCAAGTGGTGTCGTTACGCACGTATGCGCAACATCCAGCTTTGGATTGAAAATGAGGATAGAGCAAGTAGGAGGGAACAGAAAAGGGGCTGCTGTCAGTAGTCACAGACAACTGTGTTTCAGTTAGGAAGAGAAGATGACTTTAGTAGAGGAGAGGTGGTGTTCCACAGATTGACAACAGAACGAACCACAACAACAATAGTGACAACAGACAACAACAACCCAACGACAGCAGACAGTCCGACCTGGGGACATTTACCCCTCCCAGAGGGGACCGAGGCAGGGCGTGGTGAAGCCATTATTAAATTTTGATTACTAAAAGTGTAAGGTGTTGTAGTACTACTACTACTACTACTACTATCATAACAACAACAACAACAACAAAGAAAATTTAGACTACTACTGATATTAACACACACACACACACACACACACACACACACACACACACACACAAAACAGACAAACAAACAAACACTGTCTAGACAAGGTAGCAACAACAATATTCTCTCTCTCTCTCTCTCTCTCTCTCTCTCTCTCTCTCTCTCTCTCTCTCTCTCTAGGATCAGGTTAGGTTAGGTCAGGGTGGGTGCGG
>NC_059255.1:4770247-4795247 GCF_017591435.1 Portunus trituberculatus | reverse complement strand
ACCTGCATCCGCCACAAGGGGGAGCCCCTCAAGTACTTCTGTGTGACCTGCAGTGCGCCCATCTGTGTGGACTGCACCCTGCTGGACCACCCCAAGGGCCTGCACGAGCACGAGGCGCTGCACGACGCGGCCCCCAAGCACCTGGACCAAATCTGCCATGCCATGGAGGGTGGCCGGTCCCGCGCGGCCGACCTGCGGTCCTGCGTGAAGGCGGTGGAGGGGTCCAGCGGGCGGCTGCAGCAGCAGTACGAGAAGGCCCAGAGTGAGATCCAGGACACCTTCGCCTTCTACACCACGGTGGTGGAGGAGCGCAAGAGTGAGCTGCTGCGGGAGCTGGACAGCCTGTACCACGCCAAGCAGGTGTCCCTCTCAGTGTTTGCCCAGAAGGCCCAGGAGTGCGTGGACAAGCTACTCTCCACCTGCGACTTTGTGGACAAGATGCGGAAGTACGCCAACACCACGGAGGTGCTCATGTTCCGCAAGCTGATCGAGGGCAAGCTGGCGGAGCAGATGGGCAAGAACTTTGACCTGGGCATGCAGAACGTCAGCGACCTGGAGTTTGTGTCCAACTACCCCGCCATCCAGGTGGGCGTCCGCAACACCTTCGGATACATCAGGTCCTCCTCAGACATCCAGGTGGGCCCTGCCAAGCTGCCCCCCATTGCCCGCCCCTCCCCCTCTGCCTCTGTCACCAGCATGAACACCATCAACACCTGCCTCAACGGACTCTCCGGCCTCACCACGCTGGCCAATGGTGGCGGCGGCGGCCTGGCCCCCGGCCACCCCGGTGCCATCCCTGTGGTGTCCAGCACAGCCCCGGTGCCCAACGGCATGACGGCCGGCCTGGGCGGTGCCGCGCTGGGCTCGGCCCTCGGTGGCGGCCTGGCCAACGGTCTGGCCAACGGCTTCTCAGGGCTGGGTGGAGGTGGGGGTGGCGGAGGCGGGGGTGTGAATGGCAACCTGAATGGAGTGCTGGAGCGTCCGTACAGCAGCAGCCAGCTGTCCGCGCTGCTGTCCAAGCGGTTCAGCTCCACACAGTCCCTGGGGCCATTCTCCACCAGCCTGGGCGACCTCAACATGAACGGCCTCTCCTCCTACGAGAAGTGGAGCTGCGGCGGCGGCGAGGGGGTGTTCAGCGGTGGTGGTGGCGGCGGCGGCGGCGGGAGGGTGGGGGTGGGCGGCGGTGACCCGGTGCTGCACGACCTGTCCCACAAGCTGCTGTCGTGCTCCATCTTTCCGCCGCGGTCGCAGATCAAGCGGCAGAAGATGATCTACCACTGCAAGTTTGGGGAGTTTGGGGTGCTGGAGGGGCAGTTCACGGAGCCCAGCGGTGTGGCCGTCAACGCGCAGAACGACATCATTGTGGCCGACACAAACAACCACCGTATCCAGATCTTCGACAAGGAAGGACGATTCAAGTTTCAGTTTGGGGAGTGCGGGAAGCGGGACGGCCAGCTGCTGTACCCGAACCGCGTGGCTGTTGTGCGGACCAGCGGGGACATCATCGTGACGGAACGCAGCCCGACGCACCAGATACAGATCTACAACCAGTATGGACAGTTTGTGAGGAAGTTTGGGGCCAATACACTCTGCTATCCTCGCGGCGTGACGGTGGACCACAAGGGACGGATCATCGTGGTGGAATGCAAGGTGATGCGCGTCATTATCTTCGACCAGTACGGCACTGTCCTCCACCAGTTCAACTGTCCAAACCACCTCGAGTTTCCAAATGGAGTTGTCGTTAATGACAAGCAGGAAATATTCATCTCAGACAACAGGGCTCACTGTGTCAAGGTTAGTGCTCTCTCTCTCTCTCTCTCTCTCTCTCTCTCTCTCTCTCTCTCTCTCTCTCTCTCTCTCTCTCTCTCTCTCTCTCTCTCTCTCTCTCTCTCTGTGTGTGTGTGTGTGTGTGTGTGTGTGTGTGTGTGTGTGTGTGTGTGTGTGTGTGAGTAACCAAACCCAGTAACCAGTGCATGTACGTGTATGTGCGTATGTGTGTGAACAACAAACTGCTATCGAAATCAAACCTTGTATGTGTGTATGCATGTGTACGCGCGTACAAACCTAACCTAACCCGTGCGTGCGTATGTACAAATAAGCGAAAGACTAACGAACCGGTATCTTCCGCAGGTGTTTAACTACGAGGGGCAGTACCTCCGTCAGATTGGTGGAGAGGGCATCACCAACTACCCTATAGGTGTGGGGATCAACAGCCAGGGGGAAGTACTCATCGCTGACAACCACAACAACTTCAACCTGACCTTATTTACGCAGGAAGGTCAATTGGTTTCTGCGTACGAGTCGAAGGTGAAGCACGCGCAGTGTTTCGACGTGGCTCTGATGGACGACGGCTCGGTGGTTCTGGCCAGCAAGGATTACCGTCTCTACGTGTACCGGTATCTGCAGGTCCCCCCCCCACACATGTGAGGGCCTAGGGTCGCCGCCGCCGCCGCCGCAGTCGTGTCACACCTCATCGTTATCTTCGCTCCTTCAAATAGTCTATTTTTAATACATCGTGGTTGCAGTTGTTTATAATGCCTGTTCCATTTGAATCCAGCCCCCCACCCAGCCCCATCGGCCCCAAGCCCCCTCCAGCCCCACCCTGTGCTCCCCCATGCCAAAGTTTTCACAAGTTTGTCCTAGAAAGTCACCCTGTTTGCCCTGTTTAGTCAGTCCCCGATCAGCCCCAGGTCAGCCTCGGGTCACTGGGACCTCCAGGAATCTGCCCCATCGCTCAGCACCGCCAGTCTTCTCTCCCGGGGACGCTGGCGTGCTGACTCTCAAGTTACCCTAGTTTTGGCAAGTTTCCGCCCCGACTGCCCTAGTTGACGCCAGCCCGGGGAACATTTTGCCTGGATTTTGTCATTTCCACAGCAAAATACATTAGAAGAATACCCTAGTTTGTCCAGTTAACCCAGAAAAATGACCCTAGTTTGTCCATTTTACCTGGAAAAATGTCCCTAGTTTGTCCAGTTTTACCCAGAAATGATCCTAGTTTGGCCAGAAAATACCCTAATTTGTCCAATTTACTCGAGATTTTATAAATTTCTCTATGAATTTATCCTTTTATCCCCAAATCTTAGTTCTTTGCCTCCCTTACCCCCCAGTCAGTCCCTACCCCCCCTGTCTACCCCTGATCCAAGTCTCTTTCTCTTTCTCTCTTTCTCTATCTCACTCGGGGCAGCCTTGCTCTTCCCCGCTAGTCAGATCTCTCTATCTCTCTCTCTCTTTCTCTATCTCTATACATATTGTTGTTTTTTTAATTTATTTTCTGTCGCCAGTTTTGTTAGCTCCGTTTTATTAATTTTTACATTATTCCCGTTTTCTTTGCTCCTTTGTTACTGAAATGTGTGTTTTTTTAATATTTTGCCTCTATTTTTCAAGATGGCCGCCGTCGCTGCTGCCGCCACAAACCATTAGTCATGTATATAAATGTTTTGAGTTTTACCATTTTTTGAGTTCAGTTTTTTATTAAGTTTATGATCCAAACACACACACACACACACACACACACACACACACACACACACACACAGACACAGACACACACACACACACGTTTTAATTTCTGTTGTGCTCTTTTGAGTTATTAGTGATGATGATGATAATAATAATGATTTTGTGTTGTGCCATTGTGTTACGAAGCAGTTCCTTATATGTACACACACACGAACACACACTCTCACTCTCTCACTTTCTCACTTTCTCACTCTCTCACTCTCCCATCCCTATGTATCACATCCTGTATATTTTTATTTATTAATTTATTACCAAGAGACTTAAGAAATTGAAATATTCTTTTGAAGGAGGAGGAGGAGGAGGAAGAAGAAGGAAAGGAGGAGGAGGAGAAGGAGAAGGAGGAGGAGGAGGAGGAGGAGGAGGTAGTGTCAGCCTCCATTGTTCTGCATTTGTTAGTTAGTAAGGGTGATTTGCATGCGAGCTTCTGTCAGTTGGTGGCTCTTAAGGGTGTCAGCCAGGCATCCTTCAAAGTCACTACTAGTTTGTAAGACGTTGTAGAGTTGTTGTTTAGTTATCAAAGGAACCAACATGTGTACCACTACTACTACTACTACTATTACTACTGCTACTGGTACTACTTCGACTGCTACTACTGTTAGAGGAAAATGTCTGATTCTTCTACTACTACTACTACTACTTCTACTGCTCCAGCCCTAGTACATTTGGGTTAGGAAGCTATGCCATAACTACTACTACAACTACTACTTTGAAATCTCACGTCTGTCTCTCTCTCTTTCTTGCTCTCTCAAATGTAAACATCTTTTTAATTTTTACAATACTCATCTTTATCAATAAGTTATCTCTATCATGGCTTTCTATCTCAACTGGACTGGCGATGACCAATGCTGATGATGATGATGATGATGTTTCGGTCGTGTCTTTGCAATGTTCTGTGTCATCTCTCGGTCTTCAAAAATTTAGTGGCTTGGTTCGGCCGTCAAGTGTCAGTGGGTGTTTTAAAATGGAGTCTCGTTTTTATATAAATTTTTTTCATTTTTTGAGTTTTTTAGAGGTTTTGAGGTGTTTGTGTGTGTTTATTGGTGTTTTTTAATGAGTGTTGGTGGTGTTGCTGGTGTTTGCAGTGGTGTTTTTTGCAAGATTTTGAAGTTATAAAGGTTTTTCAAGGGTGTTTTTTGTGTTTCGAGTGACAGCGATCTTTCTATATGTTTCCAAAGCTACACTGGAAGATATTACGATTTTTCATGTTTCCAGTCACAGCCTAACAATTTTTCTCTATTTTCAACACTTACTGGGTCTCTGAAGGGTATTTTTCATCAATTTAGCAGTTTTAGAATGTTTAATGGTGTTTTGGCAGAGTGTTAAGCATTGTTGTTAGTTAAAGCCACACTCCTACAGCTGCCAAACTGTCTCTCTCTTTCACTGCTTCAGGACATTGTTGCCAGTTAAAAGAGGCACTTCGAGGAGTTTTCTTGTTCTGGTAATAGTGTACATGCATTGTCTCGGCTCCAGGGACGCTTAGAACCAATATTTCAAACACCGCATGCATTAAAAAAACGGTTAAAACAAAAATATTCACGTTCGTTATTTTTCCAAGCGACGACTGGGAAAACACCCTTGAAAACTTGACAAAATTTCAAACACAGGCAAGGAAAACGGTTAAAATAGACATTGATTGACGTTTATAATTTTCCCAAGCAAGAACTGGGGTAAAAAAACACCCTTGAAAACCAAACAGTATTCCAAACACCATAAAAAAGTGAATTAGAGGCAGAAATCAACATAAAACAGCCTTGGGAATGCAAAACAACACATGGAAACTAAAAATATCATCATTCAAGGCAAAACACAGCCAAACCCAGCCACGCCAAGCCACGCCAAGCCAGGATAAGCTAGATTAGACCAGTTTTTGAGACCAGAACATTGTAAAACTGACCCAAATAGTTACATGTTATGAAATACCATCCAGACACACTCACTTGTTAAACCTCCCCACACCGACACTGCTGGACAGAAAAATACTTGTCTTTATATCAAAATTTGCTGTTTATACTCTCAATTTTACACGGCCAGCCCCCTGTGGACCCCCGGGGAGGCTGGTGCTACCCCTGGGGCCATCCTCTGTGGGCTGGCTTTCTGTGGTCCGAGATATTTGTGCCGGACCGCCTCAAGAATGTGACGCTGGGTTTGTTAAATGGATCGCAATGGTGTTTGTATGTTTGTGTGTTTGCTCGAGTTGTTTGAAGCTTTGCGGGTTTTTAAAGCTTGGTGTGGGACTTCTGGCAAGCTTACCAGTTTAGGGTGAGCTTGAGTTTGTGAGCTTTTATTAGGAAAACTTGTTAATAATTCAAGCTTGCCAGAACATCGCTCCCCAAGCTTGCACGATCTGAAGAACATGTTACACCAAAGCTTGAAACAACTCCAGTTGCACTAAAGCTTAGGAGAACAAGTTTTTCGAGCTTAGAGGAACTTCCAGCTAAGTTAGAGTTAAGCTTAAGAGAACTCAAGTCTTCTCAAGCTTGCATGAACTTAACTAACCCAAAAATGTCAAGTTCTCAAGCTGATATTAACTTGAAAGACCAAAAATATTAAGTTCTGAAGCTTTTTGAACTTAGTGACCAAATTTAAGCTTGAGTGACACCTAAGCTTACTGATTCTTAAGTTCTCAAGCTTGTATGAACTTAAAAGGCCAAATATTGGAAATTCTCAAGCTGAAATGAACTTGAAAGGCCAAATTTAAGCTTGTGAGGGCTTGAGTGACACTAAAGTTTACTAATCCTCAAGTTTTCAAGCTTACATGAACTTAATAAGTAAAAAATCTTAAGTTCTCAAGCTGATATGAACTTATAGACCAAATTTAAGCTTGTGAGGGCTTGAGATTCACTGAGCTTAGTAACCCTTCAAGTTCTCAAGCTGATATGAACTTGAAAGACCAAAATTTAAGCTTGTGAGGGCTTGAGACATACCTGAGCTTAATTACGTCCTCAAGCTTAAGAGTGGATCCTTTCAGCTTGACAATCAAAGCCATTGGTGAGGACACTAGCAAACCTGTTATACCACCGCCATCACTGCCACCACCACCACCACTGCCCGAGGTGGTGGTGGTGGTGGTGGTGGCGGCCTTGATACACGAGACAAGGGGCCAAATTTGCCATGAGGTGATAAGTGATATTAACTGCTACTACTGCTACTACTACTACTACTACTGCTACTACTGGACGTGATGTTTTGATGTCTCCTCTTAGCAATTTCTGTGTGTTGAAGTGCGTGTTGCTCGATTTAATGTGGGAAAAGATGATTTGTGTTTTTTCGTGTGTTTTGAAGTGCGTGTGAAGAAAACGGGACATCAGTGATCCTAAACGCAAAGAAAACGTGTGTATTTGTTGTTTTTTTGTGTATGTTTTAACACGTACATGAGAAAACACAATTTATTTTTTTTTAACTGATCAAACGCATGGAAACGAAAGAAAAACGAGGAAAAAACACACAAACGCACTCAGATTTTCCACAAACACCAGAAACCCCCCCCAAAAAAAATCGGAGACAAAACAAAACCACAATTTTGTACGTTTTGAACTGTATCACCACGACTTGATAGGATAGTAGGACGTGTGTGTCTTCTTGAAACACATCTGTAATTACCAATCTGTCCCCTGACCCTTAAAAATCTCCCCCAGCCTCCTGTGCCCCTCCAAGAGCCCCCAGCGCCTTCCTTAGATAGTGTAGCGAGGTGTTTAGGTGTATCTGTTAGGCACCCTCGTGATTATTGCTATTTTTTGTACTGCTTCAATATACGATGTTCTTAACCAGCTCAACCCTTTCTCAAAACGACCGAATCTTGTCTAATGTCTAGGCTCTCCCTTTTTGTACCTCCATGCCGTCTTGTGACTTTATCCTAGCCCCCCACAGCCCCCGACAGCCCCCCGACACACCCCTAGGCCTTCATCAGCCCCCTACACCTCTTCCCACAGCCCCCACAGCTCCCACAGCCCCGTACTGCGCTCTCCAGCTCCTCCTGTCCAATTCTTGTTCACTTACCTCTGTCCTTGTTCCTATGCCATCCACCACCACCACCACCACCACCACCACCACCACCACCACTACTACTACCACTACCACCGTCTTCAATGCCTTATGTCTCCAGTGTTGTGCCGTGTTATGCCAGGTCAAAGCGAGGTCAGCTCTTCTCCTATTGTAACCTTACCTAACCTAACCGTACCTAACCTAACCTTACCTAATCTAACCTTACCTAACCTAACCTAACCTAACCTTACCTAATCTTACCTAACCTAACCTAACCTAAGAAGACCAATTTATGAAAGAGAATCACATTTCTTTAGAATATAAAAATGACCAATTATGTGGCGGTGTGTACGTGTGTGTGTGTGTGTGCGTGTGTGCTTGTGCGTGTGCGTGTGTGTGTGCGCGCCGCCCTTGTAGGAGAAGCTGTTTCAATCTCGTTTGTAAAAAGAATATTTTTTTATTTAATACAAATTTTTTTTTTATTTCTTTGTTGTTGTTTGGTGGTATGGGACAATGGTTGTGTTTGTTTGTTTGCTTGTTTGTTACCACATGTACTTAGGGGGTCTGTGTACCCCCCCACCAACCCTCCACCACACCCTCA
This sequence comes from Portunus trituberculatus, assembly GCF_017591435.1. NCBI lineage: Eukaryota > Metazoa > Arthropoda > Malacostraca > Decapoda > Portunidae > Portunus > Portunus trituberculatus. Next base: position 4,787,146 of record NC_059255.1, on the reverse strand, counting down.
CCCCCCTTACCCCTACCACATGCTTCCTGTCCTGCCCCCCTCTCCCCAACCACCACCACCACTGCCACACACACACACACACACACACACACACACACACACACACACACACACACACACACACACACACACACACACAGTGCTCGGTGGCTGAATGACCTTACCCCATTATACATATCTTAAAACCCCAAAAAACACCAAAAAAACACCCCAAAAACACCTAAACCCGTACCAGTTATGCCCCCAGACCTTGCCATGCCCAGTCCTGCCCTGTCCTGCCCCCCTACCTTGTTACCATGAGATCCCAAGGGCGGTACGTGGCAGGGATGTGTATACTAACCTGCTGCCGCCCGACCCTAGACTAGTCAGCCGTTAGTAGGCAAACCAAGCAAGCGTTAATGGTGCAGAGTTAACGCTGGTTTGAAAGAGACCAGCGCCAACCTCTTTACTTAGTGGCTCTGTGTTTATAATCTGTTTTAGCCCTAGATAAGATACTTGATGTAGAAGGATTATTGTAGATTTAGAAGAGGGGAGGAACATTCTTAGTCTTTCACTCCTTTTCCCTCTCCTACTGTCAAATCGTGGGGCCGCTTGCGTGTGTGCGCGTGCGTGTGTGGGGATTCATTCAGACAGTTGTTTTCTTCCTCCGCCCAGCCTCCGTGTAGCTTCGATGTTGTTCGTATGCCAACATTCCAGTCAATTGTTGTATTTTTAAATATTTATTGAGGCTTTGGAGGTATGGAGCTGTCTGTCTGTCTGTTTGTCTGTCTGTATGTATGATTGTCTGGCAAGTCACAAGCACAGGACAACTCGAGTACATATCATGGATTGCTTTTATACTCGTACGACACGCACGCACACACACACACACACACACACACACACACACACACACACACACACACACACACACACACACACACACACACACAGCAATCGGCCCCGTCCGATCATTTCCCCACTTGCCATTGGCCTTTCTGAAGCAAGTCTTCGTTGGTATCTACTTAAAAAAGGTTCCAAAGTCTATTTTTTCACCTTTCTACAGTCCAAAAGAATTATGTAGTTTGCCGGCGGCCGGGCGGGGCGCGGCAGCGGCATGCCCTGCAGTGTGCCCCGCTGCCACCGCCACCGCCGCCGCGCCGCCCCGCCGGCCGCCCTAACGTTAAGAACCATGGATGCCCAAGCTCTCCACTGTTGACACGTTGAAATACTTAACCAAGAGATGAAACATTCCACTATTTTTGCTGTTTTTTCTATCTGTTTGTATCATGTTACTTTTGTAGTAGTGCCGCTTGTAGCCCGGGCGCCGCGCTGGCCGGAGCGAGGCGCCCCGGCCCCCGGCCCCCGGCCAGCGCGGGTGTTGCCGCCCGACAGATGTGTGTTGCTATTTTTGCTAAAGGACCCTTGTGTTGAGGAGTAGTAAGGATTATTGTGCCTAGTCCAAGATCAGGAACCTGCCTCCCGGGGGGCGGCGGCCCCCGCGCCGCGCCCTGGCCGCCACAATCAAAACACGCGCCGTGCGCCGCCGGGCCGGCCTGGCGCCCCCGCCCCCCTCCCGCCGGTAACTCTGTGGTGACGGCAGCTTTTGTAGTGAGTGTTTGTAACGTAACCCTGTTGATAATGTGTAAGGTACAAGCCGTACGTACGTGTGTCAAGTTAAGGCTATTCCCCCACCCCTCACCCCCTCCCCCTCCCCTCCTTCCCCGCCTCCCTTCCTTCCTCCCTCCCCACAACCCCGCCCTTCCCCGCCCCCGGTCTGTAGTATGCAAGCGTTGTCTAGCCGCCCACACAGGACCCCCCAGACCGCCGCCGCCGCCGTCGCCGCCGCCGCTGGTCAGACGATGTGTGTGTGTCATTGTTCACCAAAAAGCATCACAAAAACACAAAAAAAGCCACAAAAAAAACAAAAGCAAAAAGAAAGAAGAAAGTTTCAGTTTTATTTTTGGTATATGCGATAATGATAATGATAATGATAACAATAAACATTAAAAAAAATACTGTTACAGAATAATAATAATAATGATAATGATAATGCTAATAATAATAATAATAATGATAATAGTAATCATTACAATATCGGTCCCTTTGTAGTTCAACTTTTCTTGTTAACTTGTAGAAGGACGGGAAGTGAAGGCACTGTAGACACACACACACACACACACACACACACACACACACCACCCCCAAACCACACCAAAACATCTCTAAAACACCTAGAACACACCAAAACACCCCCAAAACACACACAACACCCCAAAAACACACCAAAACAACCTCTGTAATACACCAACACAACCTAAAACACCAAAACACATCCAAACACCCTCAAAACAATCCAGAACACTCCCAAAACACATCAAAACACCCCAAAACACACCAAAACACCCTCAAAACACACCAAAACATCCCCAAAACACCCCTAAACACACCAAAACACACCCAAAACAATTCAGAACACTCCCCAACACACCCCAAACACACGGAAACACACCCAAAGCTTCCAGAGAAGGGTGGAACACAGCTTGGCTCAGTGCTTGCCTTCCTGCCTTCGTTGTTAATGCGTTGAAGAAAAAAAGAAAAAAAATTGGACTCTCCCTCTCAAAGTTGTCAGGACCGGCACGTTTGTCTGTCTGTCTGTCTGTCTTTGTTTGTTTTATTTATTTATTTTTTTTTATCAATTTTTCTTGTTTCAATCTAATTTTATGAAGTCATTGTTTTTATTTGATTCTCTCTCTCTCTCTCTCTCTCTCTCTCTCTCTCTCTCTCTCTCTCTCTCTCTCTCTCTCTCTCTCTCTCTCTCTCTCTCTCTCTCTCTCTCTCTCTCTCTCTCTCTCTCTCTCTCTCTGTTTTTCTTGCAGACCAATTAGTAAGGTAACAATTTACAGGCTGGTGCTGGGACCATAGGGTGTTGTGTATGGCCTCTCTCTCTCTCTCTCTCTCTCTCTCTCTCTCTCTCTCTCTCTCTCTCTCTCTCTCTCTCTCTCTCTCTCTCTCTCTCTCTCTCTCTCTCTCTCTCTCTCTCTCTCTCTCTCTCTCTCTCTCTCTCTCTCTCTCTATTTGTACTTATTATTATTATTATTTTGTTTGTAGTATTTTGTTATTATTATTATTATTATTATTATTATTATTATTATTATTGTGTTTTTGATGTTTTTTGGTTCTCTCTCTCTCTCTCTCTCTCTCTCTCTCTCTCTCTCTCTCTCTCTCTCTCTCTCTCTCTCTCTCTCTCTCTCTCTCTCTCTCTCTCTCTCTCTCTCTCTCTCTCTCTCTCTCTCTCTGACACACACATACACACATTTTGATCTGGTTTATACATTAGTGAATAAAATTTATACAATAACAATGGTAATGAATCTCTATCTCTCTTTAATTATCTCTATCTCTATCTCTCTCTTGTATTGTCTCTATTTCTCTCTCAAGAAATGTACGAAATATTGTGAAGAGTAATGGATCTCTCTCTCTCTCTCTCTCTCTCTCTCTCTCTCTCTCTCTCTCTCTCTCTCTCTCTCTCTCTCTCTCTCTCTCTCTCTCTCTCTCTCTCTCTCTCTCTCTTGCAAAATCACACACACACACACACACACACACACACACACACACACACACACACACACACACACACACACACACACACACACAGGGAGAGTCAAGGCTGGCACAGTCTGTAAAGGAATTTTGTACTTATTCTCTCTACTCTTAAGGTTCAAAGTCACAAACATAATCCTAGATATTTTTTTTTTATTTCTACTACTACTACTACTACTACTACTACTACTACTACTACTACTACTACTACTACTTCTCTCTCATTGTGGCAGATTCTCATTATTATTATTATTATTATTATTATTATTATTATCTACTACTACTACTACTACTACTACTACTACTGCTGTCTTTGTTAGTTAATTTATTTACTTATATTACTTAAGATTAGATCAATTATTTACTTAAGGCGTTTGTCGAGTGAACACACAAACGAACACACATTTCTTGTCGCGCAAAATAATAATGATAATAATTTCTTGTCCATTTATTTGTAATTATTAATAATCATCATTTTTGTGTGAATATTGTTACTTGTTTGTTTGTTTATTTATTTATTTATTTTTTTTCTTCATCTCGGAAAAAGAAGAAAATTTTGTTGTCTTTCCTTTTTTTTTTTCTTCCTTTTCTCTCTTGTTTTAAGTTTTCTGTCTTCATTTTTTTGTTTTTTTTTCTTGTTTTTGTCTATTTTTGTGTTTTTTTCTTCATTTTCTTCTTTGTCTTCATTTTTTCTGTTTTTTGTCTATTTTCTTCATTTGCTCTTTTTTTTATCATATTTTCCCTTTTCTTATTTTCTTTTCCTTTGTCTTGTTTTTCTTCATTTATCCATTTATCTACATTTATTCCTACACTGACGTTCTCTCTCTCTTTCTTTTTTCTCTTCTCTCTCTATCTTTCTTTCTCTCTCTCATTTATTTATTCATTCTATTTTTCTCCCTTGTTTGTGGGGAAAAAAATTCTCTCTCTCTCTCTCTCTCTCTCTCTCTCTCTCTCTCTCTCTCTCTCTCTCTCTCTCTCTCTCTCTGTGTGTCGTATCATTTCCTTCCCGTCAATTTAGAAAACGGGAGGACGGAACATTAATTTTACTCCTCCTTGCCTAATGTTGTACCTCGTTATGCTCATTTTCTTTGATCTTGTTCCCTCTGCCAACTTTCCCATCAAGAAAAGGAAGAAAACTATCGAGGAGAACCCTTTTTATAAACTTCATTCAATCAATATATTTTTTTTTTTCTGCGTATTTTAATTTGTAAGTTTATTTATTTTTTTCTGGAGTTGTCTTGATTGTCTTTATTGTTACCCTTCCCTCGTGATCTCCTGGTTTTTATTGCCTTTTTGTTTTCCCGTCGAGAAAAAGGAGGGAAAAAAATGCAGTTCAGGAGATATAGGCGGTTTTTAATTCCTGTCTTTCAAGGCGCCAGATTTTGTTAAAAGCTGTACTTGCTAACTAAGGATATCAATAAAGTATTTTGTTTGACTGTATCGGGTGTTTTATTATATTATTGCCCCCTTTCCTCCTCCTCCTCCTCCTCCTCCTCCTCCTCCTCCTCCTCCTTTTTCTTCTTCCTTCCATCTTCTTCCTTTCTTCTTCTCCTTCTTGTTCTTCTTCTTCTGCCTTTTCTTGTTCAATCCGCACACACATATTCACACTCACATTCTCTCTCTCTCTCTCTCTCTCACACATGCAGAGTAAGAGAGAGAGAGAGAGACATGCAATATTTCAAGTTGGCAATATTGCAGTAAAACAATTAATGAGGAAAGGAAATCAATGAAACAAACAAAGAGAATCGTGAACATTTTATTACCGTGTGAGATTATTATGAGGAGAATATGGAGTACAGACACACACACACACACACACACACAAACGCACATACACAGACACACGTACAGAGACACACAGACATGTACAAATGGTCAGAGACAGATGTACAGACAGACATACACAGAGATATAGACACACACAAACACACACACACAGACAGACACACACACAGACAAGAGTGAACAATTGTCAAAACACAGAGAAGACAAGGAAGGCATGAGGAAATGATTACATATTTTAGATTATATATTAGTAATTACTGAGAACATAATTCACATATCTGCTCTATACTCCGAAACCCCCCACACACACCACCCTCTCCCTCTCCTCTTCTTAAACTATCACTGGAACCTTCAAAACACCAATAACTTCCACCACACCCTTCAAAACACCAATAACTTCCACCACACTTCAAAACACCAATAACTTCCACCACACCCTTGAAAACCCCCAAAACTTCCACTACACCCTTGAAAACCCCCAAAACTTCCACTACACCCTTCAAAACCCCAATAACTTCCACCACACCCTTGAAAACACCAATAACTTCCACCACACCCTTCAAAACACCAATAACTTCCACTACACCCTTCAAAACACCAATAACTTCCACCACACCCTTCAAAACACCAATAACTTCCACTACACCCTTGAAAACACCAATAACTTCCACTACACCCTTCAAAACACCAATAACTTCCACTACATCACCAGAAAGAGAGTGAGTGGAGTGTGTGGGAGTGGAGTGAGTGGGAGTGAGTGTGGGAGTGTGTGTGTGGGGGGGGTGGAGTGACAGGACAGAGTAATACTGGACTGGACACATTTGATCACCTCTAGTCACATTGTTGCCTCTTACACTAATGGAATGTTGAATTAATGGGCAGGTCACAAAAATCACGTCTGCTGAAATTAATGGACTCTCTCTCTCTCTCTCTCTCTCTCTCTCTCTCTCTCTCTCTCTCTCTCTCTCTCTCTCCTTCCTTCATTCTTTATCACATTTCTTCTCTCTCTTTTCTCCTTCCTTCCTATTCTCTCCTCTTCTCTTCTCCTCCTCCTCTTCCTTCCCTCCTTCCTTCCTTCCTTTAATTAACATCTATTCTCTCCTCTTCTCCTCTTCCTTCCTTCCTTCCTTCCTTCAAATTCTCTCCATCTTTCTTATTTTTTCCTTCATTTCAAATCTTCCTAAATTTTTCCTCCTCAGTACTCCAAAACATCAAAATTGGCTTGTTTTTGTTGTTTTGACCACATACCTCAGGCAAGGCAACACACAGCAACACCACAGCAACACCACACAACACCCAATAATGTGCCATATTAAAAAATGCTTCCCCCTCTCTCTTACTGTGACCATTTTTAAGGACCACAGGGACCATTAGCCAAGTTTTTAAGAGTAATGCAGAAAACTTGTTAATTTATTACTACAATCACAGAAACACCTTTAAAAACTTGTGTCACTTCAACTAGAGCCGAGAAACACCCTTAAAAACCTGTGTCACTTCAACTAGAGCCCAGAAACACCCTTAAAAACCTACGTCACTTCAACTAGAGCCCAGAAACACCCTTAAAAACCCGCATCACTTCAACTAGAGCCCAGAAACACCCTTAAAAACCTACATCACTTCAACTAGAGCCCAGAAACACCCTTAAAAACCCGCGTCACTTCAACTAGAGCCCAGAAACACCCTTAAAAACCTATGTCACTTCAACTAGAGCCCAGAAACACCCTTAAAAACCCACGTCACTTCAACTAGAGCCCTTTAACAATAGTGGTGAGAGTGGAGATGATTAATATGAGGTGAAATATGATGTGATTCTATAAGGCACTTTTAAACTTGGTCATTTGAACTCATTAAATCAAACTGTCTTCATTTTACATTAATCAAACTCCACATTGGTTTCTGAAGAGGCAGAAAACAATAGATAATTTAAACTATCTATTTACTCCTTGTCTTCCTTGTTTATAAGCCCCAAAATTGAGTCAAACTAGAATAAACAAGTATTTCTAAATATCTCGAGTGTCCAGTTTAATTTTTGTGGTTTAAACTTATACTTAATTGGAATGCAATCGTTATAAAAGTCATTACCGAGTGATTATTTGAGAGAGAGAGAGAGAGAGAGAGAGAGAGAGAGAGAGAGAGAGAGAGAGAGAGAGATTTGTGTTTCTCATTACCAAATGCTATATATAAGATCTTTCTTAAACTATCACTGGAACCTTAAAAACAGCCTTGAAAACATCAATAACTTCCACTACATCCTTGAAAACCCCAATAACTTCCACTACATCCTTGAAAATCTCCAAACTTCCACTACACCCTTGAAAACCCCAATAACTTCCACTACACCCTTGAAAACCCCAATAACTTCCACTACACCCTTGAAAAACCCCAATAACTTCCACAACACCCTTGAAAACCCCAATAACTTCCACTACACCCTTGAAAACCCCAATAATTTCCACTACACCCTTGAAAAACCCCAATAACTTCCACAACACCCTTGAAAACACCCAATAACTTCCACTACACCCTTGAAAACCCCAATAACTTCCACTACACCCTTGAAAACCCCAATAACTTCCACTACACCCTTGAAAACCCCAATAACTTCCACAACACCCTTGAAAAACCCCAATAATTTCCACTACACCCTTGAAAAACCCCAATAACTTCCACAACACCCTTGAAAACACCCAATAACTTCCACTACACCCTTGAAAACCCCAATAACTTCCACTACACCCTTGAAAACCCCAATAACTTCCACTACACCCTTGAAAACCCCAATAACTTCCACTACACCCTTGAAAACCCCAATAACTTCCACTACACCCTTGAAAACAGACAATAACTTCCACTACACCCTTGAAAACCCCAATAACTTCCACTACACCCTTGAAAACCCCCAATAACTCCCACTACACCCTTGAAAACCCCAATAACTTCCACTACACCCTTGAAAACCCCAATAACTTCCACTACATCCTTGAAAACCCCAATAACTTCCACTAAACCCTTGAAAACCCCAATAACTTCCACTACACCCTTGAAAACAGACAATAACTTCCACTACACCCTTGAAAACCCCAATAACTTCCACTACACCCTTGAAAACACCCAATAACTTCCACTACACCCTTGAAAACCTCCAAACTTTCACTACACCCTTGAAAACCCCAATAACTTCCACAACACCCTTGAAAAACCCCAATAATTTCCACTACACCCTTGAAAACACCCAATAACTTCCACTACACCCTTGAAAACCCCAATAACTTCCACTACACCCTTGAAAACCCCCAATAACTTCCACTACACCCTTGAAACCCCCCAATAACTTCCACTACATCCTTGAAAACCTCCAAACTTTCACTACACCCTGGAAAACCCCAATAACTTCCACTACACCCTTGAAAACACCCAATAACTTCCACTACACCCTTGAAAACACCCAATAACTTCCACTACACCCTTGAAAACACCCAATAACTTCCACTACACCCTTGAAAACCTCCAAACTTTCACTACACCCTTGAAAACCCCAATAACTTCCACTACACCCTTGAAAACCCCCAATAACTCCCACTACACCCTTGAAAAACACCAATAACTTCCACTACACCCTTGAAAACCCCCAATAACTCCCACTACACCCTTGAAAAACACCAATAACTTCCACTACACCCTTGAAAATCTCCAAACTTCCACTACACCCTTGAAAACACCCATAACTTCCACTACACCCTTGAAAACACCCAATAACTTCCACTACACCCTGTTAATATTATTTTAGCGCCTATATTTCTATCTCCAATGTTCTTGCGAGTGTGTATTTGTGCCGAGCGATAGAGAGAAATAATTAATGGCTCGGAAATTATAAATAGGGAGAAATAACGAGATAACACATTAATTTCATGAACAAAACACGTTGAAACACACAAAAAAATAAAAATAATGATAAGTAACACAAAAACACTCTTAACTTGCAAAAAAACGAAAACTGAAAAATCTTTGCCTTATAAACAAGACCCCACAAGAAACCAGCCAATTCTAGCCCAACGCACCAGAAATCCAGCCCAATCCTCCAAAAATCTAGCCCAATGCACATAAGCCTATATTTTAGTTACACTGCGTGGTTAGCATAGGCTGAGGGGGCTGGATGGAGCTTATTAGGCCTACACACACACACTTCCCTTGAAAAACTAGCGAATTTCAGGCCAAAACAAACAAAACTCGTCGTTCCTCTAAAAACAGCCAATTTTAGCCCAACATACCCAAAAACTAGCAAAAACTTCACAAAAAGCGCCAATTTCAGGTCAACATACCCCAAAACTCGCCCAAACTTCACAAAAACAGCAATTCCAGCCCAACATACCCCAAAACCACACAAAAACAGCCAATTTCAGCCAACATACCAAAAAACTAGCCCAAAATCACAAAAAACGACAATTTTAGCCAACTGCACAAAAAACCCGCCAATTCCAGCCCAACTCACCAAGATATCTAGCCCAACATAGAGAATGGGTAAGATCTAAGACAGCATGAATGGTGAGCATAGGCTGATGGTGTAGCATGGTGTTCAATACGCCTGCAGCATCACCAAAGGCACCAGCATGGACACACCGCCCACCACATAGCACACTTCTGCCCCCAACACCCAGAAACCTGCAGAGAGAGAGAGAGAGAGAGAGAGAGCATAACACGTACATACACACACCCAAAACACACTAAAACACCCACAAAACACACACACACCTCAAAATACCCTTAAACACTCTTAAAAACACTAAAAACATACTCAAAACACCCCATACACACACAAAACCATTCAAAACACACCCAAACACACCCCAAACACCCAAACACACCCAAAATACACCCAAAACACTCCCAAAACACACCCAAAACACCATAAACACTCAAAACATACACAAAACACTCCAAACACACCAAAACCACCCAAAAACACACCAAAACACCCCAAAACACACCAAAAACACCCCTCGCCACAACACACACACACAAACCTACCAATAGATGTCACAACAGGTCCAAATGCCCTTGCTAGTGCTCCCAAAGACCTCCAAATGCCCAGAAGAGTGCCTTTGTGGGAAGCTGAGCCATGGCAGGAGGCGAGGGCTGTCAGGCAGGGCACCATCATAGAAGATCCTATAGAAAATGGGTGAGAGAGGTGGTAAATGGGTAAATGGGTGAATGGGCAGTCTCGTAAATGGATAAATGAATAGGTTTAGCTCAGGCTGTGATAGTTAAACCCCTTCAGTACTGGGACACGTTTTTACCTTGAGTTTTGTGTACCATTAGACCATTTTGTTGACATTAGCAAGGGTGTATGGAGGGCAGAAGATTAATGGCCACAGTCTTCACTATTTTAACCCCTTCAGTACTGGGACACATTTTTACCTTGAGATTTCTGTACCATTAAACCATTTTATTGACATTAGCAAGGGTCTATGGAGGGCAGAAGATTAATGGCCACAGTCTTCACTATTTTAACCCCTTCAGTACTGGGACACATTTTTACCTTGAGTTTTGTGTACCATTAGACCATTTTGTTGACATTAGCAAGGGTGTATGGAGGGCAGAAGATTAATGGCCACAGTCTTCACTATTTTAACCCCTTCAGTACTGGGACACGTTTTTACCTTGAGTTTTGTGTACCATTAGACCATTTTGTTGACATTAGCAAGGGTGTATGGAGGGCAGAAGATTAATGGTCAGTCTTCACTATTTTAACCCCTTCAGTACTGGAGTTTTGTGTACCATTAGACCATTTTGTTGACATTAGCAAGGGTGTATGGAGGGCAGAAGGTTAATGGCCACAGTCTTCACTATTTTAAACCCTTCAGTACTGGGACACATTTTTACCTTGAGTTTTGTGTACCATTAGACCATTTTTTTGACATTAGCAAGGGTCTATGGAGGGCAGAAGATTAATGGTCACAGTCTTCACTATTTTAACCCATTCAGTACTGGGACACGTTTTTACCTTGAGTTTTGTGTACCATTAGACCATTTTATTGACATTAGCAAGGGTGTATGGAGGGCAGAAGATTAATGGTCACAGTCTTCACTATTTTAACCCATTCAGTACTGGGACACGTTTTTACCTTGAGTTTTGTGTACCATTAGACCATTTTGTTGACATTAGCAAGGGTCTATGGAGGGCAGAAGATTAATGGCCACAGTCTTCACTATTTTAACCCCTTCAGTACTGGGACACATTTTTACCTTGAGATTTGTGTACCATTAGACCATTTTACTGACATTAGCAAGGGTGTATGGAGGGCAGAAGATTAATGGCCACAGTCTTCACTATTTTAACCCCTTCAGTACTGGGACACATTTTTACCTTGAGATTTGTGTACCATTAGACCATTTTTTTGACATTAGCAAGGGTGTATGGAGGGCAGAAGATTAATGGCCACAGTCTTCACTATTTTAACCCCCCACATGAGTTGGTGAAGCTGTAGAAAGTCACCAAATAGTCACCACAAGGAATAGGGAAACACGTCACGCTACTGAAGGGGTTAAGCATTTCTCTACATTTCCCAGTGTTTATGTAAGCCAGGCCCCACTCAGTCCCTACCCAGCCCTCAATCAGCCCCACAGCCCCCACTCAGCCCCTTATTAATTCCTTACTCACCTCCTTCAGCCCTCATCCATTCCTCACCCAGCCCTGACTCAGCCCCACAGCCCCCAATCAGCCCCACAGACCCACCTATGGCATACAGCGTCAGGCCACAGTACAGCCCCAGATTGGTGCCGCTAGCCCCTATGAGGATGAAGGCAGGGACCATCATCATCAGCCCCTGTCAATGAAGGGGCTAGATAATGCAGGGTACAGATGATAGTTATTATTATTATTATTATTATTATTATTATTATTGTTATTATTGTTGTTGTTGTTGTTGTTTTCAAGGGTGTAGTGGAAGTTATTGGGGTTTTCAAGGGTGTAGTGGAAGTTATTTAGGTTTTCAAGAGTGTCAAAACCCAATAACTTCCACAACACCCAAAACACACCAAAACACACCAAAACACATCAAAACACACCAAAACACACAAAAACACACCAAAAACATAAAAACACACCTAAACCACCCCAAAACACACAAAAAATATCAAAAACATCAAAACACAAAACACCCAAAACACCCCAAAACACCCCAAAACACACCAAAACATCCCAAAACACCCCAAACACCCCAAAACACACCAAAACATCCCAAAACACCCCAAAACACCCCAAAACACCCCAAAACACACCAAAACATCCCAAAACACACCAAAACACCCCAAAACACACCAAAACACACCAAAACACCCCAAAACACCCCAAAACACCCCAAAACACTCAAAACACACCCAAAACACCCCAAAACACACCTTATTAGCAATTGCTTTCTCATTTCCAGCCTTAACCTTCCTCATGAAGCCTCCCTGTGTGACTGCCATGACCAGCCCCAGGAAGGAGAACATGCGACCTTGTGCCAGGGAGTCATAGCTGTGTTTATGGTGGGTCACAAAGGTCAGGGTGAACTCCAGGCCAGAATACAGGAACAGGTACAGGAAATATACACGTCCTAGTTTGATTAGCTTGCTTCGTTCTGTGTGGGGAGAGAGGGAAGGGGGAGAGGAGAGGAGGAAGGCAAGATGAAAGGAGAGAAGGGAGAATGAAGGAGAAGAAGAGGAGGAGGAGGAGGAGGAGAAAAGAAGAGAAGGAAGAAATTAAGAAGAAGAGGAAGAAAGAGAAGGCAGAGAAGATAAATGCAAATAAAAAAAATATATATATAATCAAAACAAACACACACACAGACAGACACACACACACACACACACAGACAGACAGACAGACAGACCTTCCTTGCCGAGCTCTTTGATGGAGCTGAAGGAGAAGAGAGCTCTGGGGTTGATCAGCTCCCAAGATTCCGACAAACTGGCACCAATATTTTTGCGTCTCTTGGCCTGCCGAGGAAAAATAAGGAAAAGAAATTCACTTGCGGAAGATTGAAGCTAAAAGGAGGAGGAGGAGGAGGAGGAGGAGGAGGAGGAGGAGGAGGAGGAGGAGGAGGAGGAGGAGGAGGAGGAGAAGGAGAAAAGAAATTCACTCGGATATGGAAATTGAAGCCAAAACACACACACACACACACACAGACACACAGACAAACACTCACCTCAGGCAAAGACTCCTGGAAAAACACCGCAAAAAAAAAAATATTGGCAAGAGAGAGAGTGAGGGCGTAAACAGCAGAGGCAGCGAACCAGCCACTACTGCCCCAGCGGGAGAACATGGCCCCTACTGTCGGTCCGATGGTGAAGCCAATACTGAACGCCACACCGATTAGGGCCTGAAAAATTAGGTTAGGTTAGGTTAGGTTGGGTTACGTAAAAAAATTGTCATAAAAAGGCAGAAAAATAATTAAAATGATGTTAAAATGTACACACAACACCAAAACACACCAAAAAACACACCACAACACCCCAGAACACATCCACAACATTAGTTATCTCAAAACACCTCTAATACACCCCAAAACATCACACAACACACCCAAAACACACCAAAAACACCACAAAACACCAGCAACACACCAAAAAGCCTCCAAATCACTCTAAAACACACCAAAACACCTCAAAACAAACCTAAAACACACAAAACACACTCAAAACACTCCAAAATGTCTCAAATCACACCAAACACCCTAACACACACCAAAACACCACAAACACCCAAAACACCCAAAACACCCCAAAACACACAAAACACCCAAAACACCCAAAACACACCAAAACACCCAAAACACCCCAAACACACCAAACACCACAAAACACACCAAAACACCCAAAACACACAACACCAAAGACACTCAACAACACTCAAAACACCCAAAACACTCAAAACACACCAAAACACTCAAAACACACCAAAACACCCAAAACACACCAAAACACCAAAACACCACAAAACATCCAAAACACACCAAAACACCACAAAACACCCAAAACACACCAAAACACCAAAACACACCAAAACACCCAAAACACACCAAAACACACCAAAACACTCAAAACACCAAAACACACCAAAACACCCCAAAAACAACCCAAAACACCCCAAAACACTCAAAAACACTCAAAACACACCAAAACACACCAAAAACAGCTCTCAGATTAACCTAACCTAACCTAACCTAACCTAACCCTCCAAACACAGCCTTACCATGCCCCTTGCTCGTGTCTTCTCGTCCGAAATGTCTGTAATAATTGAGTAAGCCAGAGATATATTCCCTTTGGCAGCTCCGCCCACCACACGAGCCAAGACAAACACTGCAAAATTGCTTGCGGCCGCCCACAGCCCATAGGAAGCCGCTACGCCAATCTGGGAGAGAGAGAGAGTGTGTGAGAGAGAGTGTGTGTGTCTGTGTCTTATTTTTTCTCCTCCTTCTCTCTCTCTTTCTCTTTTTCTTTCTTATATATATTTTTTCTATTTTTTCTTGTTTTTGTCAGAGAGAGAGAGAGAGAGAGAGAGAGAGAGAGAGAGAGAGAGAGAGTTATTTTTTCTCTCTCTCTCTCTCTCTCTCTCTCTCATATTTTTCTATTCCTCTACATTTTTGTCAGAGAGAGAGAGAGAGAGAGAGAGAGAGAGAGAGAGAGAGAGAGAGAGAGAGAGAGAGAGAGAGAGAGAGAGAGAGAGAGAGAGAGTGTGTGTGTGTGTGTGTGTGTGTGTGTGTGTGTGTGTGTGTGTGTGTGTGTGTGTGTGTGTGTGTGTGTGTGTGTGTATACAAACACCCCAAAACACCCCCATACCATACCAGTGTACAAATGAAGACAATTTTCCGGCCATACACATCCGAGAGCGCTCCGGTGATCGGGGAGAAGAGAAACTGCAGCAAGGAGAACAGCGAACCCAGAAGACCTGAAATATGGAACCTTTTTAGTGAGATCTGATCCTTTTTAGTGGAATCCAAATCTTTTAGTGGAATCCAAACTTTCTTAATGGAATCTGAAGCTTTTTAGTAGAATTTGAAGCTTTTTTTTTTTGTGGATTCTGAACTTATTTTTGTGGAATGTTGAACAAATACTAAGCAAGCAAAATACGCAAAACAAACACACACACACACACACACACACACACACACACACACACACACACACACACATAAAACACCCCAAAACACCTCAAAATATCCCAAAAACACCCTAAAAGCATAAAAAACACCCCAAAACATCCCCAAACCCCATTAAAACACCCTAAACACTCCAAAACACTCCTACACTCACACAAAACACCATTAAACACCTCAAACACCCAAGAAACACACAAAACACACAAAATGCCCCAAAACACACCAAAAACACCAAAAACAACACAAAACACCACAAAACACCAAAACAACACAAAATACCTTAAACACCCAAAACATCATAAAACACCCCAAAAACACCCAAAAACATCATAAAACACCCCAAAACACCCAAAAACACCATAAAACACCCAAAACACCACAAAACACCCCAAAAACACCACAAAACACCAAAACGCACCACCAAACAGGACCGAATGGAACCTGGCAGGAACCCCAATGATGTGCTGGTAGGTGGTGACGGTGGTGAGGAGGGAGGCATACAGGCCGCTGGTGTCGTGATGTGCGTAGTAGTCGAGCAGGGCAGGGAAGAGGGCAACACCACTGTGAACCCCAGTAAGTCCAACAGTAGGCTCCCAAACACCACCTTCCTTGTATGCGCGTTTGTCTGTTTGTGGGGAATTTTAGGTTAGGTTAGGGAAGGTTCGGAAATAGTGTTTTGTAAGTTTTTTTTTTTTTTTTTTGTCGTTTTGTAGTGTGTGTGTGTGTGTGTGTGTGTGTGTGTGTGTGTGTGTGTGTGTGTGTGTGTGTGTGTTTTGTAGTGTGTGTGTGTGTGTGTGTGTGTGTGTGTGTGTGTGTGTGTGTGTGTGTGTGTTTTGTAGTGTGTGTGTGTGTTTTGTAGTGTGTGTGTGTGTGTGTGTGTGTGTGTGTGTGTGTGTGTGTGTGTGTGTGTGTGTGTGTGTTAGGTTAGGAACATTAAACACAATATTAACCTTTTCCTTCACTGCCACTGCCTCTGCCACCTCCTCCCTGCCACCGCCACCACCGCCGTCGCCACCACCACCGCCACCGCCGCCGCCAACCTGCTTCCCAGACCTTAGAGTTGCCATTGGTCTGAAAATTAGGTTAGGTTAGGAACAATTTCTCTCTCTCTCTCTCTCTCTCTCTCTTATTCAATTAAATTAAAACGCCCCATTTTTTTTTTCTACAATTTTGCTTATTTTCCATGTCTTGTTCGCTTGTGTGATTCACTGTTTGATCTGGTGCAGTGTGTGACGAGCCAGCCAGACGTTACCCTACGGAACGAGCTCAGAGCTCATTGTTTCCGATCTTGGGCTAGGCCTGAGACCAGGCACACACCACACACCGGGACAACAACCTCACAACTCCTCCATTTACATCCCCTACCTACTCACTGCTACCTCAACACTCAACA
>NC_059255.1:4757747-4762747 GCF_017591435.1 Portunus trituberculatus | reverse complement strand
GGCGCGGCGTCCCTCACGCGTCCATGACCTGCACGGTGGCGTAGGCACTGAAGGTGACGCGGCGCGGTGGCGGTGACCCGTCAGGGCGCCGCCCCCTCTTGATGACTGGTCGCAGGCTGCCCCCCTCGCCGCCCGCCGCCGCCACGCCTCCCGTGGACAGCGAGCGGCGGTGTCCTGAGGCCGCGGCGCCCCCCGCGGTGTTCGGCGCAGTGGTGGTGGGTGCGCCGAACACCGCGCCGGACAGGTCCCTGATCTTCTGCGTGAGGCTGAAGGCGGTGAGGGGCGCTAGGGGGTGGAGGGGCATGGCGGCGCGGCGCGCTGGGCTCTTGGAGCGTGCCCTGCGCCGCGCCTCGGGGTTGGGGACATGCACGTCGCGGGGCCTGGGGGCGTGGTACTCGTGCGGGCGGCGCTGCAGCAGGGCGTGGTGTAGCAGGCTGTCCTTGGGGTACAGGGCGCGGGCGTGCTCGGCGCCGCTCTTGGTGGGCACCAGCAGTACGCCGGGCAGGTGAGGGTGGCGGCGTGGCGGCGGCGGTGGCGGCGCGGGTGCGCGGCCCTTGCTGTGACTGCGAGGGGCACGGGCGCGTGACGGCCGCTCCGGGGCCTGCAGGACTGGGCTGTGGGGCACGGGGGCACCCTCGTGGGCATCGCGACGGCTGCGGCCCCGCGCCTCCTGTGGGCGCGGCAGCAGGCTGGGATGCTCACGTTGTCGCATCCTGCCCACCTCGCCGCCCACGCCACCCATCACCTCGCGCCCACCAGCAGGCCCCAGGCTGCCTCCTAGGCTGGCACCCAGACTCACCCCCATGCCGCCGCCCATGCCGGCCCCCAGGCTGGGCGGGCCGCTGGGGATCTCTATCTGCGTGACGCCGTTGTGCAGGTGGTGCACGCCCGCGCCCACGCACACACTGGTGCCCCCCACGCCCCAGGCCGGCGCGGCGCCCAGGCCCTGCCCGACAGGGATCACCTGCACGCCCGCGCCGCACTCCGCCGCCCGCACTGCACAGCCGCGTCCTGACCCGCGCCCAACATCGCCCTCGCCGCGCCGCCGACTGTTGCGGTAACGACTCAGCCTGTACCTGCAACAACACCGAGGGGAGGGTTAGTGAGGGGCTCTCTCTCTCTCTCTCTCTCTGTCTGTCTGTCTGTCTGTGTCTGTGTGTGTGTGTGTCAGCGCGGCACTCACCTGCTGCTGGCGTCCCTGTAGTGGGCGTAGAGTGCCCGGGCGGCCTCGGGGGTGGGGCACTGGAACACGTGGGCGCTCACCTGCGCGCTGCCCGCCGCCCGCGCCGCTACCACCAGCACGCGCGGCCACGCCCCCGACACGTGGCAGAAGAGGATGTCGCTCACCTGGATGTCCACGCCGCCCCCACCACCACCACCACCACCATTGGGACCACGCTGCTGGGGAAGGTGGTGGTGGTGGTGGTGGGGGGGTCTAGGGGAGTCATCCTCACTCTCCGCCCCGCTGCTGCTGTTGGAGGAGGAGGAGGAGGAGAGGGAGGAGGAGGAGGAGTCTGTGGAGATCTTCTTGGTCCTCGTGCCGTCATCATTAATCAGCTGGTCCAGTCTCAGCACGTGGTCACTGATTACCTGAAAGAAAACGGGCTCTTTTCAGGGGTCTTTTCAGGGGTCTTTTCAAGGGTCTTTTCAAGGGTCTTTTCAGGGGTCTTTTCAGGGGTCTTTTCAAGGGGTCTTTTCAAGGGTCTTTTCAGGGGTCTTTTCAGGGTCTTTTTCAAGGGTCTTTTCAAGGGTCTTTTCAGGGGCTTTTTCAGGGGTCTTTTCAAGGGGTCTTTTGAGGGGTCTTTTACAGGGGTGTCTTTTCAGGGGTCTTTTCAGGTGGGTCTTTTTCAAGGGGTCTTTTTCAGGGTCTTTTTCAAGGGGTCTTTTTCAAGGGGTCTTTTCAGGGGGTCTTTTTCAGGGGTCTTTTCAAGGGTCTTTTCAAGGGTCTTTTCAGGGGGCTTTTCAGGGGTCTTTTCAAGGGGTCTTTTTGAGGGGTCTTTTACAGGGCGGGTGTCTTTTCAGGGGTCTTTTCAGGTGGGTCTTTTTCAAGGGGTCTTTTCAAGGGTCTTTTAAGAGGGTCTTTTCAGGGATCTTTTACAGGGGTGGGGTGTCTTTTCAGGGGTCTTTTCAAGGAAGGTCTTTTTCAGGGATCTTTTTAGGGGTCTTTTTCAGGGGTCTTTTCAGGGGTCTTTTTAGGGGTCTTTTCAGGGGTCTTTTTAGGGATCTTTACAGGGGTCTTTTTCAAGGGTCTTTTTAGGGGTCTTTTTCAGGGGTCTTTTACAGGGGTCTTTTTCAAGGGTCTTTTCAGGGTCTTTTTAGGGGTCTTTTTCAGGGGCCTTTTTAGGGGTCTTTACAGGGGTCTTTTCAAGGGTCTTTTCAGGGGTCTTTTTAGGGGTCTTTTGGGGGTCTTTTACAGGGGGGGTCTTTTTCAGGGTGTCTTTTCAGGGTCTTTTAAGGGTCTTTTCAGGGGTCTTTTTAGGGGTCTTTTACAGGGGTCTTTTCAAGGGTCTTTTAGGGGTCTTTTACAGGGGTCTTTTCAGAGGGTCTTTTTAGGGGTCTTTTCAGGGGTCTTTTCAGGGTCTTTTCAGGGGTCTTTTAGGGGTCTTTTACAGGGGTCTTTTCAGGGGTCTTTTTAATGGATTGTATTTTTAGGGATATCAAGATTTTTTTTCTCCTCCTCCTCCTCCTCCTCCTCCTCCTCTTCCTCCTCCTCCTCCTTTCCTCGTCCTTGTCCTCATTTTCTTTTTTTTTCTCTTTTCTACCTTTTTTTTGTCATATCACCAGTATTTTCTCTTCTTCCTCTTCCTCCTCCTCCTCCTTCTTCCTCTTCTTCCTCTGATCTTCCTTCTCCTCTTTTTCCATCATAAACCTTTTAAAAAATTGTCTAACCCTTTAAAAACACAATCTGGCTCTTTAAAAACTCACCAAATCCTTTTAAAACTAATCTAACTCTTTAAGAACCCGCCGAACCCTTTACAAACTACCCTAATCCTTTAAAAACACAATCCAATCCTTTTTAACAGCATCCGATCCTCTTTAACAGCATCCGATTCCATTACCTTGACGTCTTGGCGGCAGCAGGGGTCCTCACACGCGCTGCCTGAGGATTCTGTGTCGGATTCGAACCCCTCGTCCTTCCTCACTGGGTTTAGGCGAAGCTGTTCCTCATCACATACTAGTAGGTACCGCTCGCTTCCCTACATATAGACATACAGACACGTGGTAGTGGTGGTGGTAGTAGTGGTAGTGGTGGTAGTGGTGGTAGTGGTGGTTTATATTTTTAAGGGTGTTTTTGTGGTTCTAGTGACAGATTAACAACATTTCTGCATTATTAATAAGTGACGTGGGTTTTTAAGGGTGTTTTTGTGGTTCTAGTGACAGATTAACAACATTTCTGCATTATTAACAGGAGAAACAATAAGTGACGTGGGTTTTTAAGGGTGTTTTTGTAGTTCTAGTGGCAGATTAACAACATTTCTGCATTATTAACAGGAGAAACAATAAGTGACGTGGGTTTTTAAGGGTGTTTTTGTGGTTCTAGTGACAGATTAACAACATTTCTGCATTATTAACAGGAGAAGACAATAAGTGACGTGGGTTTTTAAGGGTGTTTTTGTGGTTCTAGTGACAGATTAACAACATTTCTGCATTATTAATAAGTGACGTGGGTTTTTAAGGGTGTTTTTGTGGTTCTAGTGACAGATTAACAACATTTCTGCATTATTAATAAGTGACGTGGGTTTTTAAGGGTGTTTCTGTGGTTCTAGTGACAGATTAACAACATTTCTGCATTATTAGCAGGAGAAACAATAAGTGACGTGGGTTTTAAGGGTGTTTTGTGGTTCTAGTGACAGATTAACAACATTTCTGCATTATTAACAGGAGAAACAATAAGTGACGTGGGTTTTTAAGGGTGTTTTTGTGGTTCTAGTGACAGATTAACAACATTTCTGCATTATTAACAGGAGAAACAATAAGTGACGTGGGTTTTAAGGGTGTTTTGTGGTTCTAGTGACAGATTAACAACATTTCTGCATTATTAACAGGAGAAACAATAAGTGACGTGGGTTTTAAGGGTGTTTTGTGGTTCTAGTGACAGATTAACAACATTTCTGCATTATTAACAGGAGAAACAATAAGTGACGTGGGTTTTTAAGGGTGTTTTTGTGGTTCTAGTGACAGATTAACAACATTTCTACGTAATTAACAGGAGAAACAGTCTTGGGAACCTTGCTCGTCGTCTCTGTGGCCTTGGAAAATAGTTGAGGTGAGAGACGAAAGCGTTAATTATGATGCCACTAAGAATGAGATGACTGATACAAATCTCTCGATACAATTTACATTTCATTTCATTTTTTTTATGTGATATGAGAAAAAATAGTTATGGGGGTATATTTGGGTTTCAGAGAGAGAGAGAGAGAGAGAGAGAGAGAGAGAGAGAGAGAGAGAGAGAGAGAGAGAGAGAGAGAGAGAAAGGCGAGCAAGGTCATTGGCTAAAAATCTTGACCCTCCCTGTGTCTGTGTGTGTGTGTGTGTGTGTGTGTGTGTGTGTGTGTGTGTGTGTGTGTGTGAAAGAGTACGAATATAGGGTATCACAATCTCTCTCTCTCTCTCTCTCTCTCTCTCTCTCTCTCTCTCTCTCTCTCTCTCTCTCTCTCTCTCTCTCTCTCTCTCAAAAATCAATAACTGACATTTCTCTTAAAACAAATGATAATCTCTCTCTCTCTCTCTCTCTCTCTCTCTCTCTCTCTCTCTCTCTCTCTCTCTCTCTCTCTCTCTCTCTCTCTTCCTCCTTCTTTCTCTCTCATTCTCTCGTCATTTCTCTCTCTACCCTTCCTATCATCTCTCTCTCTCTCTCTCTCTCTCTCTCTCTCTCTCTCTCTCTCTCTCTCTCTCCTTCCCTATGCATCGAGGCAGGCTGTTAAAATTGGTAAAACTGCTCAAATTTTCCGTTTTCTCTTCTCTCTCGAGGTGGAGGTGGTGGAGGTGGTGGTGGAGGG
>NC_059255.1:4742747-4750247 GCF_017591435.1 Portunus trituberculatus | reverse complement strand
TTTCTTCTTCTTCTTCTACTACTACTACTGCCACTACCATTACTACTAGTCCACACACACACACACACACACACACACACACACACACACACACACACACACACAGCCCTGCACCCACCACTGTCCTGCCACCAGCCACCCATGCCAGTTTATTGATATTTGCATGTTTCTGTGAAGATAGATAGATAAATAGGTAGAGAGATAGATAAGCAGGTCATTTGATAGGGTGGTAGATAGGTAAATGAACAGATAAACAGATGGATGGATAGGTAGGCAGATAGATAAGTAAATAGATTCGTAGATAGATAAGAAAGACATGCATGGGAAGACGTATATATTCCTGTACTTATTATCAAATCACCCTGGTATTGTGTATATGGTGAGAAATACTCATATTATCAAGAAGTGACAGAAATAGAGAATGTAAGAAATATCATAGTCTGCCTTTGAGACACCTCGTTTTTCTGTTTCCCCGCGGGGGATGCAAACACTCGCTGCACAACAACATACAATTTGATACTTGCTGCTTTGACAAATAACCAAAGCTGGACACGACAACGAACACAAACATGTCACAATAACCAATCAATCGATGTGTGACATTTGTACAAGCATACCATCTCATTAGTAAGAGCAAAGACAGTACAGAAGAAAGACTGGAAAGCTTGCCATTCAACATGTACAAAACTTTGACGCCAAACAGTTACCAAATGCCACCAGAATTTTGTTTTTCGCGCGCCATCTATCGTCTGGACGAAGCACTAACCCTGAGCTGCCAGATGTAGCTAGTAATACTATTACCATTACGTGTGTGTGTGTGTGTGTGTGTGTGTGTGTGTGTTTTTCCCTACTTTCATACTGGCATGCGTACAAGCACATACATAGGCATTCACTCAGGCAAAACAACTTTACTATTTATACATATGGGTACAAAACATGATTTATAGTGGGCCTTTCGGCAACTAATGGGGCCCGCAGATGGCAGCTGCGTTGCCCCGCGTTACGGCAAGGCTGATGCGTTGCCGCAGCCAACCTGTCTCTCGAGGCTCCCCGCTGCGTTGGGTGATTCTTCTGCCAATATCATCCAGTAAGTCATTGAAGTCTGGCCCGAGCACACCGCTAGTCTCCACAGCAAGCGGTGAGAAATCATACCTCCGGGCCAGGTCCTCGTAGCGATGGCGCTTGCGATGTTCGGCGGCGCGAGCCACTGCCCCAACAGCCAAGGCACAGTCATTAATGTGGGTGCTGCAGAAGGTGTTTACGCAGGTGGCATCCCACATCAATTGTGTGTGTGTGTGTGTGTGTGTGTGTGTGTGTCTATATATATATATATATATATATATATATATATATATATATATATATATATATATATATATATATATATATATATATATATATATATATATATATATATATATATAGAGAGAGAGAGAGAGAGAGAGAGAGAGAGAGAGAGAGAGAGAGAGATAGATATATCACTTATACACACTCGTGTGTGTGTGTGTGTGTGTGTGTGTGTGTGTGTGTGTGTGTGTGTGTGTGTGTGTGGAGGAAATATGAAAAATAAAAAGGGTCAAGTTCCAAACTTTATTGCCACAAACCATATGACAAAATAATCTGGGGAAAGAATAGAATCAGTGTTAAGAGACGCATCACTGAAAACATTTTCATTCAAATTTGAGTATTTTTATTTGAAGGTATAAGTGGGCCTTTATGGTGTCAAAATATCGCCTGTTCTCTTTTAAGCGTGAAATCAATCCATTGAGTGAAATATGTGGACTTTGAAATGGTGTTTGGTGGTGTTGAACAAAACTCTTATTTTTCTATTTTATTTGCTCACGTTTGTGCTTCTCGGTGTAACTCGCTGTAGAATGCCTTAAAAGATAGCTCGGACTCCCTGAGAGGTGATAAAATACTCGCCAAGTGTAAATGGCTTGACTTGACAAACATTCGGCCGTGGCTTCGTTTCTTCAAAAAGTAATTTTTGAATTGAAATGATTTACGTAATTTGGCCGAGTCACCCCCGCTCCCGTTCTCTGTGATGACCACAGCCCCAGGCTGGCGCCTCTTTTCCAACTCCCAGTTCGTCAATATTTTGCCTAATATCTAGTGATTTCTACGTGTTTTGGTGTGTTTCTAGGCTCTGGTGAGTAGATAGTAGTAGTAGAAGGAAGAAGGAAGAAGAAATAAAGGAGGAGGAAGGGAAAAGGAGGGGGAAAAGTAGGAAGAGGAGGAGCAGGCAAGCCACAATACTTGACTCTCCCTCCACTTCCTCAATATTTTGCTTAATATCTCGTGTTTTCTAAGTGTTTTGATGTGTTTCTAGGCTCAGGCGTGTAGATGGAAGCAGTAAAAGGAAGGAAAAAGAAGAAAGGAAGGAGGAAAGCGAAGAAGAAAGGAGAAATAGAAGTGAAAGAGGAGGAGGAGCCAAGCCGCAATGTTTAGGTAAGTCTCCCTCGTAATGTTGCCGTTCTTTATAATGCATTTTGGTGTTTTGAGGTATATTTGAGGTGTTTTAAGTGTGTTTGGTAGTGTTGCAGAGTGTTTTGGGTGTTATAAGTGTGTTTTGGGTGAATTTTGTGTGTTTTCAGTGTGTGTTAGAGGTTTTGTGTATATTTTACGTATCTTGAGTGTGGTGTTGGGGTGTATTGGAGTATTTGGGTGTGTTTGAGTGCATATTTTAAGAGGTTGTGTTAGGTTTTGGGTTAGTTTGGAGTGTTTTAAGTTACTTGGGTGTGTGTAGGGGTGATTTTGGTATATATTGGGTGTTTCTAGTGAGTGTTGGGTGTTAGGAAGTATTGTGAAGTGTTGCGTGGTGTTTTGAGTGCGTTTGGGAATATTTTTGAGTGGTTTGGGTGTGTGTGGAATGTCTTGGTGTAGATTTGGTGTTTTGAGGTGTTACATGGTGTTTTGAATGTGTTTTTTGTTTAGTTTCGAGTCATTTAAGTGGTCTGGGTGTGTTTTGTGGTGTGTGAGGGCTGGTATTGGTGTATATTTGGTGTTTCTAGTGATTTTCAAGTGTTTGTTGGTGTTTTGAGGTGTTGCATGGTGTTTTGGTGGTTAGTGTTGAGTGTTTGAAGTGGTTTTGGTGTGGGTGGTGGGTGATTTGGGTGTATATTTGATGTTTTTAGTGAATTAGTGCGTTTGTTGGTGTTTGGAGATGTTACATGGTGTTTTTGAGGGTGTTTGAGGTTGGTTTTGAGTGTTTTATGTGGTTTTGGTGTTAACTGTGTGTTTCTAGTGAGTTGTAAGTGTGTTTGTTGGTGTTTGGAGCTGTTGCGTGGAAGCAGTTTCCTAAGTGACGTTTTAAGCTGGTTTCAATAATTCTCGAGTCTTGACCGATATGGCAGGGTCGGCAGAGTCTCATATTGATAATTACCTTAACCCACTTCAGTAGCATGACGTGTTTTGATATTCATTCTGGTGACTATTTGGTGATTTTATACAGCTTCAGAAACTCATGTGGGGGATTAAAATAGTGCAGATTTTAGCCATTAATCTTCTGCCCTCCATAGACTCTTCCTAATGTCAATAAAATGGTCTAATGGCACACAAAACTCATGGTAAAAATGCTTCCCGGTACTGAAGGGGTTAAACTGAACATTCTATTAAGTATCTGTGTGTGTGTGTGTGTGGGTTTAATGTACACTACCTAAGCAGATCATTAGAATTTAAATGTTTACAAATACCTCGTGTGAGTGGTATATATTAAAGTGAATTACGTACGTTGGGCAATCTTAGTCATTATACATTCAGGTGATCAGTGGAGCGTTGCTAATGGAGTGTCGATCTCGTCTTGTGATGTCGATTGTTGGTATTTAACCCCTTCAGTAGCATGACGCGCTTCCCTATTCATTCTGGTGACTATTTGGTGATTTTTTACAGCTTCACAAACTCATGTGGGGGATTAAAATAGTGAAGACTGTGGCTATTAATCTTCTGCCCTCCATAGACCATTGCTAATGTCAATAAAATAGTCTAATGGTACACGAATCTCAAGGTAGAAATGTGCTGCATTATTGAAAGAGTTAAAATAGTGAAGACTGTGGCCATTAATCTTCTGCCCTCCATAGACCCTTCCTAATGTCAATAAAATGGTCTAATGGTACACAGATCTCAAGGTAGAAATGTGTCCTAGTACTGAAGAGGTTAAAGGGAGAAAGTACTCGTGTGCATAATGAATAGTGGGTGGAGAAAGTTGCCATGGCGGGACAGAGAGTAGCGAGCTGCGGCCAATCACAAAGCTGTACTAATAACAAAAACACATAGAGCTTCCTTAACCCACTATATTATAAGAAAAAAAAAGTAAAGAAAAATACAAATAGATGAATAAACACAATCAAAGCAGATAAAAACAACCCACATTGAGAAACAAGAGGATAAAAACGTGTGTGATAAGAGATAGACAACGGAAACTAAACGCTCTCCTCGGCATTCTCGCCCCGCAGTGCTGCCAAATATAGGGAAATTACTTTATCTTAGAGTAATTTGAGCACTATCAATATAACACTATTTCACTTCATGGTTACATTATTCCATCACCGTATATAATAACACAAATTTCCTTTAATATACAAACATAAAAATTCCCTTTAGTAACAAGATATTGAAGAAAAACAGGGAAATTTTAAAGCAGCCAGGGTAATTTTTAGGGTAAAATTATCAAGTCTACCCGGCACACTACTTGACTACTATGTACCCTCAGTGCTCGACGAGATGGCGAAAGGGAAGGTGGTGTCGGTGTTCTCTCTAGTCATCATAGGAGTGGCTCTGTGGCTTCATAGGGACGATGGCAGCTCTGTGTTGAAGCAGAGACTAGAGCAGGTGCTGAAGGCGATGCTGGAGGTGAGGCAACCCTTAACAAACCTCTAATTAATGCGGGGGAATTTAAATAGCAAAGGATTTATATTTGTGTTAATCTTCCTCGTTCATGTTTTTCATTATTTTTTGTTGTTGTCAATTTTGTGTTTTTTTTGTGTGTATTGGTTTGTTTGTGTGTATGTATCTCTCTCTCTCTCTCTCTCTCTCTCTCTCTCTCTCTCTCTCTCTCTCTCTTATGTAATAATTTTAGTCTTCTCTTCGTCTTATTTGTTTGTTGATGCTTCCTGTCCTTGAGAGAGAGAGAGAGAGAGAGAGAGATGTCCTGTGTGTGTGTGTGTGTGTGTGTGTTATCAGTCAGCCCTTCTCTGGGTCAAGCATTGCACAAAAAATAAGGCAGAGTCATTATCAATATTTATCTGTCTCGTGACCCGCCGCATGTCTGTCTGTCTGTATGTATGTATGTGTGTGTGTTGTGTGTGTGTTTATCTATCATTCTATCTGTCTATCTATGTCTGTCTGTCTGTCTTTGTCTATCTCTATCTGTGTGTGTGTGTGTGTGTGCGCATACCACCACCACCACCACCGCCACATGTGTGTAAACAAGACAAATGAATAAAACTGTTTACCTTAACAAGTGTTTTGGAGTGATGGGTGAAGCCAGGATTACCTTTGCTAACTACACACACACACACACACACACACACACACACACACACTTATCATTATGTGTACCATTAACCATTACTCTCTCTCTCTCTCTCTCTCTCTCTCTCTCAAGGATGATATTGTGGCTAATCTGTGTGTGTGTGTGTGTGTGTGTGTGTGTGTGTGTGTGTGTCCTTGCATATGTAGCCTTTCTGAGTTTTACGTATCTTATCTTTTGAAGTAGTAGTAGTAGTAGTAGTTAGTGGTGTTAATAGGTTATCAGTGTTTATTGTTACTGCTGCTGCTGCTACTACTACTACTACTACTACTACTACTACTACTACTACTACTACTACTACTACTACTACTACTACATTAATGCAAGAGTTAAACACTATTTTAAAAACCTAACCTAATTTAATCTAAAAATAAATAAAGAAAAGAAAATGAAATAAAATAGAATAGAAAAAATAAATAAAGCAAAATGGCCTAACCCTTCCTAACCCAACCTAACCCTCCTAACCCAATCCTAACCTAACCTAACCTTTTTAAACCCTTCCTAACCTAATTCTAACCTAACCTAACCTTTCCTAACCCAACCTAACCTTTTCCTAACCTAACTGTCCCTAACCCAACCTAACCCTTCCTAACCCAACCTAACCTCCCTAACCTATCCTAACCTAACCTAACTCTCCCCTAACCTAACCTAATCTCCCTAACCTATCCTAACATAACCTAACTCTCCCTAACCTAACCTAACCTAACCTAACCCAACCTAACCCTTCCTAACCTTCCCTAACCTATCCTAACATAACCTAACTCTCCCCTAACCTAACCTACCTCCTTCCTAACCTAACCGTCCCTAACCTAACCAAACCTAACCGTCCCTAACCTAACCTAACCTAACCCTTCCTAACCTAACCTTTCCTAACCAAACCTAACGTGACCTAACCTAACCTAACCAAACTCTACCCTAACCTAACCTACCTCCTTCCTAACCTAACCTTCCCTAACCTATCCTAACCTAACCTACCTCCTTCCTAACCTAACCTACCTCCTTCCTAACCTAACCGTCCCTAACCTAACCTAACCTACCTCCTTCCTAACCTAACCGTCCCTAACCGTCCCTAACCTACCTCCTTCCTAACCTAACCGTTCCTAACCTAACCGTCCCTAACCTAGCCATCCTCGC
The DNA here is from genome assembly GCF_017591435.1 of Portunus trituberculatus. Classification (NCBI taxonomy): domain Eukaryota; kingdom Metazoa; phylum Arthropoda; class Malacostraca; order Decapoda; family Portunidae; genus Portunus; species Portunus trituberculatus. The sequence continues at coordinate 4,743,586 of NC_059255.1, read as the reverse complement.
ACACAGGTAGAGGAGCGTCATCCAGTAGGTGAGGTGCGGATAGCTGTCGGCTACGGAGCTTGTCGGGATGTGTTCGTGCAGGGAGGCAAGCTGCTGGGCCCCCTCCCCTCCCCGCCCCGCACCACCACTCTCGCATCCACTCTCTACACCAGCTGAAGGAGGTGTATGCGTTCTTCTTCACCGCTGGGTCTGCCGCGGAGTGAGTAGAAAAAACAAGAAAAAAACAAGAAAAGAAGAAAAAGAAGAAAAAAAACATGAAATAGGAAAGAGAGCAATAAATGAGGATTAGGTTAGGTTAGGTTAGGAAGGGTTAGGTTGGGTTAGGAAGGGTTAGGTTAGGTTAGGAAGGGTTAAGAAAGGTTAGGTTAGGTTAGGTTTTAATATAATTTTGTTTGTGGTTTGGTTACGTTGAGGAAAATAAATAAATAGGTTAGGTTAGGTTAGGTTAGGACAGGTTAGGTTAGAAAAATAGATAAATAGATGAATTGATAAGTAATAGGTTAGGTTAGGTTAGGTTAGAGAAAAATAGATAAATAGATGAATTGATAAGTAATAGGTTAGGTTAGGTTAGAGAAAAATAGATAAATAAAAATGTTATATTAGGTTAAAAATACTGAGCCTGACCGCTGCTTTGTTTATTTAGAGTTCAGTTACGTTGAAAAAAAAAATCAATAAATAAATAGGTTAGGTTAGGTTAGGTTAGATAATTAATTGTAAATATCCACTCGTATTAATTGTACATATATTGCAAATCTTTACCCATTGATCTAGCTCTCCTGTTGTGCTGTGGAAATGTTTCATATCTCTCAATAGTGCTGTGTAGTGATACAGAATGATAC
>NC_059255.1:4725247-4737747 GCF_017591435.1 Portunus trituberculatus | reverse complement strand
TGAGTGAAAGGCAGTTTGGTTTCAGAAAAGGAAGATCGTGTGTATCCAATTTATTATGTTTTTATTCAAGAGTGACTGACATACTACAACATAGAGAGGGATGGGTGGATGCTATCTACCTGGACTTGAGAAAGGCCTTTGATAAAGTACCACACAATAGACTGATGTGGAAACTAAAGAAGATTGGAGGAGTAAATGATAAACTAGCAAAATGGATGGAAAATTACTTAATGGGAAGAGAAATGAGAACAGTGGTGAGAGGAAGGAAGTCCGAGTGGAAGAAGGTAACCAGTGGAGTTCCACAAGGGTCAGTGCTTGGTCCCATCATGTTTTTGATTTATGTTAATGATATGCCAGTAGGAATTGACAGTTACATGAACATGTTTGCGGACGATACTAAAATTATGAGGAGAGTAAAGAATGTGGAAGATTGTAACAAGTTACAGGAAGATCTTGATAAAATATATGAGTGGAGTAAGAGTGGCAGATGGAATTTAATATAGACAAGACCCATGTTATGAAAATGGGAAGAAGTAGATACAGACCAAACAGGGATTACAGGCTGGGTGATGAGAAAATTAAAGAGACCAATGAGGAGAAAGACTTAGGAGTAACCGTGCAAAACACTTTGTCACCGCAGAAACACATTAACAAGATTTTTTGGAAAACATACAACATGCTTCAAAATATTGGCCTTGCATTCCACTACCTAGATGAAGGAATGATGAAGAAGATATTATGTACCTTAATAAGACCCCAGTTAGAATATGCAGCATGTGTCTGGTCACCGCATATGAAGAAAAATGTGAAGAAGGTGGAAAGGGTAGAGAGGCTGGCAACAAGGATGGTACCAGGACTCAGGGAAAGACTGAGGAAGCTGGGGCTCACCACATTAGAAGAGAGAAGAACAAGAGGAGACATGATAACTATGTATAAATTGGTGAACAAGATTGACATACTGGACAGAGAGTTGATAAAGGTGACCACAAGTAATTATCTCCGAGGACATGGAAAGAAGCTAATAAAGGACATCTGTCTAAATGACGTGAGAAAATACAGTTTCCCGCATCGTAGCATTGATAAGTGGAATAAACTGAGCAGTGATGTCGTTGACGCGGTGTGTGTCAATCAGATGAAAGAGAGATATGACAGGAATGGACAAGGAGACGGGACACAGAGAGCTTAGATCGCCCCCTGTAATACACAAATAGGTAAATACAAATAGGTAAATACACACACACACACACACACACACACACACACACACACACACACACACACACACATGAAAATTCTAATATTGGAGAAACTTTTGAAATGAATAAATAAATAAATAAATAAATTATAGATATAAGTCAGACAAATTTATTCTCTCTCTCTTTCCCTCTCCCTCTCTCCCCCAGGAGCTGCCCAATCTGTACAACATGCTGAGGTACGGTAACATCACGCTGGTGTCCGACTACAACCCGCGTGTCGCTGTTGTGCTCGACCAGATGCGCTACGTCTTCAGGTGTGTGTGTGTGTGTGTGTGTGTGTGGTCTTTTCCTTGCCTTGCCTAACCTAACCTAACCTAAGAAGAGAGAGAGAGAGGGAAATCTAACCTAACCTAATCTAATCTAACTGACTGGCCCCCCTCCCCCTCCCCCCCAGACACCTGAGCGGTACGGGGTCCAGCGACAACAGCACGGGTCGCCGGCAACTGACCCGCCTGCACCTGCACCCTCGCGTTCCAGGCCATCATGGTGCGCAGGGGTGCCAGGTGGACCAACACTCTCGCTGCTGCTACTAAGGCCGCTCTCACCGCCAATAGACACGTTTGCGGCGATGCTAAGGTGTGTGTGTGTGTGTGTGTGTGTTAGTAATGTAGAAATGTTGATTTGCCACTATAACCACAAAAACACCCTTAAAAACCCACGTCACTGATTGTTTCTCCTGTTAATAATGCAGAAATGTTGTTAATCTGCCACTAGAACCACAAAAACACCCTTAAAAACCCACGTCACTTATTGTTTCTCCTGTTAATAATGCAGAAATGTTGTTAATCTGTCACTAGAACCACAAAAACACCCTTAAAAACCCACGTCACTTATTGTTTCTCTAGTTAATAATGCAGAAATGTTGTTAATCTGTCACTAGAACCACAAAAACACCCTTAAAAACCCACGTCACTTATTGTTTCTCCTGTTAATAATGCAGAAATGTTGTTAATCTGTCACTAGAACCACAAAACACCCTTAAAAACCCACGTCACTTATTGTTTCTCCTGTTAATAATGCAGAAATGTTGTTAATCTGTCACTAGAACCACAAAAACACCCTTAAAAACCCACGTCACTTATTGTTTCTCCTGCTAATAATGCAGAAATGTTGTTAATCTGTCATTAGAACCACAAAAACACCCTTAAAAACCCACGTCACTTATTAATAATGCAGAAATGTTGTTAATCTGCCACTAGAACCACAAAAACACCCTTAAAAACCCATTTCTCCCCACACACACACACACACACCCCATGCACCCTCACACACACCCTCTTCCCACAGATAAGCCTGGAAAAAGCCAAGATGTTGATGGACGATGGCTTCACTCTATCTGAGGAAGCCGGGCTGGAAGAGTCATGTTTGACAATAAGAGACCTGTGGCTTGCTGGACGGAGGAGGGGGACACACTGGAGGTAAGGAGGAGGAGGAGGAGGAGGAGGTGGAGGAGGAGGTGGAGGTGGAGGAGGAAAAGGAGGTGGAGGAGAATTTCTGGAGCATTTCTTTTTAATGATGATGATGAGGAGGAGGAGGAGGAGTAATAGAAGAAGAAGATGAAGAAGAAGAGCTGGTGGTGGTGGTGGTGGTGGTGGGGTGGGAGATATGCTTGAGAGAGGAGGAGGAAGAAGAAGAGGAGGAGGAGGAGAAATGATAAAAAGATAATGAAATAAAATAATCTCTCTCTCTCTCTCTCTCTCTCTCTCTCTCTCTCTCTCTCTCTCTCTCTCTCTCTCTCTCTCTCTCTCTCTCTCCCCAGGTGTGCATTGCCCCTGTGTTAGTGTGTACGTCCGTCAGACACACAGCCGGTGGTGGGGACAACATATCTGCTGCTGGCCTTATCCTGCAGGTCTAGTGTGTCTGTCTGTGTGTTTGTCTGTCTGTCTGTCTGTCTGTTTTAAAGTGATGGTATTAATAGTTGTAGTAATGATGGTATTAGTTGAGAGAGAGAGAGAGAGAGAGAGCAGTTAATTCTCTCTCTCTCTCTAAAATGTTGTCAAATTATTGTTATTATTATTACTATTACTATTATTGTTATCCTATCTATTTATATACACCACCTATCTCATTTTATGGTGCCAAGTAGGGATTTTTTAAGGTTATTTTAATTCTGTCCATCAATTCTGCTCTTCTATGTTTGTGCTAACTTTATGCTAACTTTATGCTATTTTTTTTCCTTTTCTTATTTTTTTTTAATTTTTTATTTTTAGTTTCAGAAAATTTTGTGCTAAATATGTGCTAGTTTTGTGCTAACTTTATACTGTTTTTGTGCTAACTTTGTGCTAACTTTTTGCTATTTGTTTTTCCTTCCTTCATCTTTTATTATTGGAATTATTATATTTCTGGTTTATTTTTTACTTTTTGTCTGTTTCTGCAATATTTTGTGCCAATTATGTGCTATTTTTGTGCTAACTTTCTGCTAACTTCCTGCTAACTATTTTTCTTCATCTTCCATTATTATCCTTTTGTTTTTTTTTTTACTTTTTTTGTCTTTCGTCTTTTTTTCAGAATATTTTGTGCTAGTCATGTGCTATTTTTGTGCTAACTTTGTGCTAACTTCACCGCTAACTTTGTGCTAACTTTCTGATGTGTTTCTTCATTTTATTATTATTCTTTTTCTTTTATTTTCTTTATTTTTTTCAGAACATTTTTTTTGTGCTAATTATGTGCTATTTTTGTGCTAACTTCACTGCTAACTTTCTGATATGTTTTCTTCATCTAATTATTCAGTTTGTTTGTTTGTTTGTTTGTTTTACTGTTTCAGGATATTTAGTGCTATTTTTGGGGTATTTTCCATTACATATTTGCCTTATGTGATCTCTTGCGCTATCTTTATCACTTTTCCGCTAACTTGGGTCATTTTTATTCATCTAATTATTAATAACTTTTTATTATTTTTCTTCTTTTTGTTTGTGTTTGATGTTGTTTAGCGATAATTTGTGTGTGTATTCTATTATATTTTTCCCTTATGTCACCTTTTGTGCTAACTTTATCACTTTTCTGCTAATATGCATAATTTTTCTGCTACTTTTTTCTTTGTTTTATTTTTTTCTTTCATTTTTGTTTGTTTCATGTTGTTTAGTGCTGTTATTCAGGTGTGTTTTACTACAAATTTGCCTTATGTGACCTTTTGCGCTAACTTTATCACTTTTCCGCTAATACGCATCACTTTTCTGCTACTTTTTTGTTTATTTATATATATTTTTTTTGTTTCATGTTATTTAGTGCTGATTTTGAGGTGTTTTCTACTACAAATTTGCCTTATGTGACCTCTTGTGCTAACTTTATCACTTTTTCGCTAACTTTCATCACTTTTCTGCTAACTATTTCAATTTATCTTATTTTTTCTATTTTTTTTCTTTTCTTTCCACAAAAAAATGAAAAAAAAAATATTGCCAGATAAAAAAACATAATTTATGCGTAATTTTCTTTGTGTGTTTGTTTGTCTGTCTGTTTGTTTGTTTGTTTCCCGGTGTTGTGTTTTCCTTTTTTGTATTTTGGTGTTTTTCTTTAATATATTTGTTTGTTTTTTCTTTCTCTCCTCGTTTTCTTAATTCTTTTTTTTCTTTTCTTTTTTTTTTTTTCTTGTTTTATTTTCATTTTGTGTCTAAATTTCTTTACTTTTTTATTTATTTATTTTCTTTTTCCTTTTTTCTTTCATTTTCCTTTATTTTTCTCCTGATTTTCTTCTTTTTCTTGTTTGTTGCTTACTTTCTTTCTTTTCCTCTTCTAAATATTGTCTTTTATTCAATTATTTTTACGTACACATTCATAAACTTGCAATATCGCTTGTTTAGTCATTTATTTTCATCGTTACGTAGACTTTCCTAAAATTTTGTTTTGTTTTTACGTAAACATTCGTAAAGTTTCAATATCAAGTCTTGTCTAATCAATTTTCACGTCCATATTTCTATACTCTCAATCTTACGTCTTATTCATTCATTTATTTTCATTATTTTTACGTAGACATTAAAAACTATCAATATTGTCTTATTTATTAATTTATTTTCATTATTTTTACGTAGACATTCAAAACTATCAATCTTACGTCTTATTTATTAATTTATTTTCATTATTTTTACATAGACACTCCAAAACTATCAATCTTACGTCTTATTTATTCATTTATTTTCATAACTATCAATATTGTTCATTATTTTTACACAGACATTCCAAAACTTTCAATCTTACGTCTTATTTATTCATTTATTTTACGTAGGCATTCCAAAAATCTTCAATATATCATCTAATTTAATCCATTATTTACATAGACATTCCCAAACCTTCACCATTGTCTACTTGAATCCTTTAGTTACGTAGACAAGCAGTAAATTCCGTCTAGATTAATTTTAAGAAGGTTTCAAAATATTTCCTCTTCATTCTTGTAAGTTAGGCATTAAAACTGTTGATTTGGTTGATAACTCCACAAAACACTCATTTTATACACCACAGGGACACAAACAGCCAGATTTTTGGGGCACCACTGTAGAAATGGCTTTGATTTAGTGTTTGCAAGCATTTTGGGACATATATTGATTGATTTCCCTAATCATTCTTAACAAAACACTCATATTTTACTCTGCAGGGACACAAACAGCCAGATTTTTGGGGCATCACTGTAGAAATTGCTTTGATTTAGTGTTTGCAAGCATTTTGGGACATATATTGATTGATTTCTCTAATAATTCTTAACAAAACACTTATATTTTACTCTGCAGGGACACAAACAGCCAGATTTTTGGGGCATCACTGTAGAAATGGCTTTGATTTAGTGTTTAGAAGCATTTTGGGACATATATTGATTGATTTCCCTAATAATTCTTTACAAAATGCTCATTTCTTACACTGCAGGGACACAAACAGCCATATTTTTGGGGCATCACTGTAGAAATGGCTTTGATTTAGTGTTTACAAGCATTTTGGGACATTTAGTTATTGATTTCCCTAATAATTAACAAAAACACTCATTTATTTTAGTTTTTAGAAGCATTTGGGGTAATTTTTCTCCTAATATACCTAATAATTCTTAACAAAACACTCATATTTTACTCTGCAGGGACTCAAACAGCCATATTTTTAGGGCACCACTGTAGAAATGGCTTTGATTTAGTGTTTACAAGCATTTTGGGACATTTTGAAGCATTTGGTGTCATTTATTTATTGATTTTGCAAGTAATTCAAGAAAACGCTCATTTCTTACTCTGCACGGACACAAACAGCTAGATTTTTGGGGCACCACTGTAGAAATTGCTTTGATTTAGTGTTTAGAAGCATTTTGGGACATTTATTAATTTCCCTAATAATTCTTTACAAAAACGCTCATTTATTGCTTTGCAGGGACACAAACAGCCATATTTTTGGGGCATCACTGTAGAAATGGCTTTGATTTAGTGTTTGCAAGCATTTTGGGACATTTAATTATTGATTTCCTAATTAATCTTTATTTATTTTTTATTGAGGGCAATCTTGCACCTCCAAATTTGTGTTAGTCTTGAAAACCAACAATATATATTTTTTTTCTGTACTTTTATTTATTTGTTTATTTATATTTTGGTTTGAATTTAGCTTTTAACTTTCCATAAAAAAAATGTTTGTTTATTACGAGAGAAGAATAATGTTTGTTTGTTTGTTTTTAAATTGACAAACGAAATATTAAGCTAACTTTTTATTAAGATTTTTTTTTTCATTTATTTATTTTATTCTCTCTTATTTTTGTTTTAGATTGACAAACGAAATATTAACATCTTCCGAATTACAAAATATTAAGGTAACTATTTATTCTTATTTCTCTATTTATTTATTTTATTCTATTTTTGTAAGTAATATTAGCATTTATTTATTTATTTATATTTTGCTTCACTTTATTGAGTTTTGTTTTCATTTCTCATTTTCTTTCATTCAGTTTTCCTTTATTTCATTCTTTTAATCTGTCAACATTGTTCATTTTATTTATTTTTCAATTTTACAGATAGATGAGTGTGTGTGTGTGTGTGTGTGTGTGTGTGTGTGTGTGATGGAGGCAATGTATTACTATTACCTTAGCAGTATATTGACTCAAGTATTACAAACGGACCATTATATAGAGAAACAAGCTGGAAAATTAAATGCTGTTGTTATTATTATTATTATTTATTCCTAGTAAGTAGTATTAATAATTAGAATGATGGATATTATTTTTATCATTATTAATTTTTTCATATCCTTTCTTAATTCTTCATCTTAATAATTGCAAAGATGTATAAACTAAATTATTATTATTATTATTATTATGTATCATTAATTTTTCATCTCATTGATAGTTGCAAATGTGTAATGTTTGAATCAATATTTATATCATTAATAACTTTTCATCTTAATATTTGCAAAGATGTACTGTTTCAATCATTATTTTTATCATTATTAATTTTCATCACTTATTTTTCATGTTGGTAATTGCAAAGATGTACTGTTTGAATCATTAATAATTTTTCATCTTATTAATATTTGCAAAGATACACTGTTTGAATCATCATCATTAGTAATTTTCATGATTATTAATTTTCCTGTTGATAATTGCAAAGATGTACTGTTTGTTAATGGAGAATATTACAATTACGAGCCAAGATTGTGAAGGTGTACTTAATATCACTATTAATTCATCTTAATAATAATTACAAAGGTGTACTGGTTGAATCATTATTAGCATCATTATTAATTACTATCATTATTTATCAATATTTGCAAAGATGTATACTTTATTAAGGAGAATGTTAAGATTACCAGGCAAGATTGTAAAGGTGTATAGGCTGACTGTGTGTGTGTGTGTGTGTGTGTGTGTGTGTGTGTGTGTGTGTGTGTGTGTGTGTTCATGTATTATATAAAAAAAAAAATAAAATTGTTATTGTTTTTATTGTGTTTATTATTACTCTTACTATAAAGGGGAAAAAAAAAATCAAATAAATAAATAATAATTAACAAACCAAAAACTGAATTACAACTCCATTTATTACACAAAATTACATTATTACATTTTTTCCCCCAATAATCCACCAAACGCATAGAAAACGGGACGCAGGGGAGGTCAGGTCACCGTTTTCTGTTGTATGTACACTGGTGCCATCCCGGGTCACTGCCGCCCTCACCTCACCTCCGGACGGGTCAAGCTGGGTCATTAAAGGTCGTCGCGTACCTGTAGAGAGAAAGAAACAGAAAATTGTGGTACTGTTTTGTTTGTGTGGGTTTTCTCTCTCTCTCTCTCTCTCTCTCTCTTCCTTTTCCTGTCATTCTTTCTCTCTCTCACTCTTACTTTTCTATCTTTCTCTCTCTCTCTCTCTTCCTTCCTTTTCCTGTCATTCTCTCTCTCTCTCTCTCTCTCTCTCTCTCTCTCTCTCTCTCTCACCCTGAAGCCTGGGCCGGGGGGTGGGGTGGTGAGGCTGGTGAGTCCCCCTGCCGGCTCAGCAGCGAACCGGCCATTGCGAGGGCCGGCCTTGGGTTTCTTGCCGGCCGTCAGGGTGTCCAGGATCTCCACTACGTCAGACTCAGCGAGGTCTTCCTGTTGGGGGGAGAGGAGGAGGAGGAGATAGGAGGTTAGGAAGAGGAGAGGGAAGGGAAAATGAGTGAAAGAGAGGGTGATAAGAAGAAGAAGAAGGAGGAGGAGGAGTTTTGTTGAGGAAGAAGAAGAAGAAGAAGGAAGAGTTTTGTCAGGGAGGAGGAGGAGGAAGAGGAAAGAAGAAAATTATTGTTAGGTGGAAGAGAAGAACACACCTTAAACACACCCTAAATATCTCTTAAACACACCAAACACTCCTCACACACACTGAAAACCCCAAAATGCACTCAAAACACCCCAAAACACACAAACACTCAAAACACCCCAAATCACTCAAAACACTAAAACACACTCAAAACAACCCCAAACCACCAAAACACACCCAAAAACCTCAAAACACCCCTAAAACATCCAAATACCCCCAAAAACACCCAAACACACTCAAACACACCCTAAACACCCAAAATACACCCCAAAACACCCAAAACACACTCAAAACACATCAAAATACCCCAAAACACACCCAAACACCCCAAACACCCCTAACACACTCAAACACCCCAAAACACTCCAAACACCAAAACACACCCAAAAACCTTAAAACACCTCTAAAACACCCCAAATATCCCCCAACACACCCAAAACATACTCAAACACACCCTAAACACCCTAAAACACCCAAAACACACTCACACCCCCTAAAACACTCAAAATACACCCAAAAACACCCAAACACACCAAAGCACACCCAAACACACCAAAACACCCCAGTCACACCCCAAAACACCCCCAAACACACCAAAACACCCCCAAAACACCCCAAAACACCCAAAAACACCCCCAAACGTACATAATAATCATCATTAATCTGCATCATGGGCGCGTTGACACAGGCACCAAGACACTCTACTTCCGAGAGAGTGAAGAGTCCGTCCTTGGTGGAGTGGCCGGGAGTAAGGCCCAGTTTGTCCTTGATCACCGCCATGACCTGGTCCGACCCCCGCAGCCAGCAGGGGGTCGTGGTGCACACCTGGATGTGGTACTTGCCAACTGGATTCCTATGCGGGAGGAGGAGGAGAGAAAGGAGATGAGGAGGGGGGAGAGAAAAGAGAGAAGGAAGAGAGGAGGAGGAGGAGGAGAGAAAGAGATAGCAGGTGAGGAGGTGAGAAGGAGAGAAGAAAGAGGAAAGGAGGAGGAGGAGGAGGAGAAATTATTGAGGGAAAGAGATGAAGAGAAATAAAATCATTCTCTCTCTCTCTCTCTCTCTCTCTCTCTCTCTCTCTCTCTCTCTCTCTTACAAATCAGCATTCTCTCTATCTAAATATTTAAATCTATACACTCTCTCTCTCTCTCTCTCTCTTACAAATCAGCATTCTCTCTATCTAAATATTTAAATCTATACTCTCTCTCTCTCTCTCTCTCTCTCTCTCACAAACCAACATTCTCTCTATCTAAATATTTAAATCTATACTCTCTCTCTCTCTCTCTCTCTCTCTCTCTCTCTCTCTCTCTCTCTCTCTCAAACCAGCATTCTCTCTATCTAAATATTTAAATCTATACTCTCTCTCTCTCTCTCACAAACCAACATTCTCTCTATCTAAATATTTAAATCTATACTCTCTCTCTCTCTCTCCACCCTCCCCCTTACCTCATATACATGGTGTAGAATGTGGCCACCTCATACACTCTCATTCTGGGCATGTCGAGCATCTTGGCCACAGCGTGCATGGCCGTGATGGGGAGCCAGTTTCCGACCTGCCGCTGGGCCAGGTCAAGTAATGGGATGACCGCAGCCTTCTTGTGGCCATCAGGGTAGATTGAGATGATGGCCTCTGCACGCTGGGGGGGGTACAGGACGTGTGGGGTGGTTAGTGGGGTTTTTGGGGTGTTTTTGGTGTGTTTTGGTGTATTTTGGGGTGTTTTTAGTGTGTTTTGGTGTATTTTGGGGTGTTTTTGGTGTGTTTTGGGTGTTTTGGGGTGTTTTGGGATGTTTTTGGTGTGTTTTGGTGTATTTTGGGTTGCGGTGTATGGGGAGGGGGAGGAAGAAAGGAGGAGAAGGAGGAGGAGGAGGAGGAGGAGGAGAAAAAGTAGAAGAAAGCAAGGAAAAAGAAGAAACACACACACACACACACACACACACCATAACATTACTCATTTATTTATTTATTTATTTATTTACCTTCTTGTTCTCTGGTGTAAACTCAAACGCTGTGTCCGGATTGTTCTGTACTGTGTCCCGGTGCTGTGGGGGGGGGGAGGAGGAGGAGGAGGAGGAGGAGGAGGAGAGATATATACAGTCAATATATGTAAAAATTTTGCTTATTATTATTATTATTATCATGAGAGAGAGAGAGAGAGAGAGAGAGAGAGAGAGAGAGAGAGACACATTATGTAACAGACAAATATATAAATACACTATATATTATGAAATTAATGAAAAGATGACAAATATTTTAGTTCATTCAAAGACAGACAGACAGACAGACAGACCAATTTCAATACAAATAATAGTAGTAGTAGTAGTAGTAGGAGAGGTAGCAGAAGAAAAAAGAAGAAAAAGTACGAGGAGGAAAAGAAGGAGAAGAAGGAGAAGAAGAAGAAGAAGAAGAAGGAGGAGGAGGAGGAGGAGGAGGAGGAGGAGGAGGAGAAAGCAAAGAAGAAGAAAAAGAAGAAGAAACACACACCAAATTAAAATAACAACAACAACAACAACAGTAGTAGTAGTAGTAGTAGTAGTAGTAGTAGTAGCAGTAGTCTTACCACAAAGAGTGAGTCGCTGGCAGTGGGGGCTGTTCTGTGTAGGCCCCTCACCCCTTCCCTCACCTGGAAATTGAATTACGACACTATTAATACACTAACAATAGGTAATGCAGTTAATTAACCCCCCCCCCTTAGGTTAGGTCTCTCTCTCTCTCTCTCTCTCTCTTGTTCCTCTTTTTTTTCTCTCATTTTTCCTTCTCTCTCTCTCTCTCTCTCTCTCTCTCTCTCTCTCTCTCTTTTATTCCCCTCCTCTCTTTTCTCTCTCTTGTTCCTCCTCCCCTCTCTCTCTCTCTCTCTCTCTCTTTCACCGTCACACTCACCTCTCACTCCTCTCCCCTTCCCCTCATTTCTCCCTCCCCTCCCTCCACCCTCCAGCCCCCAGACCCCCCCGGTACTCACAGAGGGGGAGGTCAGGGCGCGGGTCAGCCTGGTCAGCATGGTAGGGTCACAAATAAGGTCAGCACTAAGGTCAGCCTCGGTTGGGTAAGTCAGCAGTTAACCATTGCTGTCTTAATCCTGATCTTGGCTTCAGATCAGCTGGGAACCAAAACAAAGTAGATAAAGAGGGAGATAGGGAGATAGGGAGAGATAATGATGGTAGAAGGAGTAATAAGGATAAATAGAGATGTTTTAGTGAAGGGAGAAGGAGAGAGAAGGGAGATAAAGGATAGAAGAGAGATAATATAAAAGACTTTAGTTATCAGCGGACGAAAGAAACTTAAATAAAAGAAGGAAAAGGAATAAGAAATAAATAATAATAAAAAAACAACCACAAAAATAATTAGAACCGATTGAAAGAAGAAAAAAGAGAAGAAAGGACGAAAATGTCAAGAAAAGAAGAAGAAGAAGAAAAGGAAGAAGATTGCAGAACCACAACAAAAGAGAAAAGAAAGAAGAAAGACATAATAAGAAGAAAATAACCAAAAAATAATAATAAACGGATTTAGAAAAGAAAA
>NC_059255.1:4702747-4705247 GCF_017591435.1 Portunus trituberculatus | reverse complement strand
ACCCTCGTTTTCTTTCACTCCTCGTTTTCTTCAACCTTTTCCAGTTTTCTTTGTTCCAGACCAGAATTTATATCCTGATTAATTTTTTTTTCTTTTTTCGCCTCAGAATATTGAAGTCTATGTTAATTCGTCTCCGTTTTCTGTTATATATCGCCCGTTTTCTTTTTTCCTTTAAAATTATCAGTTTGTGCTTAATTACATCCGTTTTCTTCAAGTATATGCCCATTTTCTTTATAATTCCTTGTTTTTTTTTAAGTCTTAGTTATTCTTTCTTCGTTTTCTCTTTCTATTCCCGTTTTCTTTGGTTGCGCTAATTTATATCCGTTTTCTTCAAATATTTACCCATTTCTTTCATAAATACAAAAGTCTATGGTATTTTAACTCCCATTTTCTATTATGTCACTCCCGTTTTCTTTGGTGCCATGAAGTGCTTGTTTGTTTCAGTATATTGTTTGTACATAGTCTATTTTATTAAGTCTGCGTATTTGGAACAGTATTTAGAGCAGTGAAGGTAAAAGATTGAACATTACCAACATTCTCATTATTTCCGACGTGCGAGGATTCTTCAACATTTTCCTGTAATGTAACCCAGACACACACTGCTCCACCCTACCTAGTTGTTCTGGCAGCCTTAATGTGAACTGAACAGCGATCCACCATTATTTTGATCACGGCTAGATTGACAGACAGTAGGCAACCGAGAGTCTTCCCGTTTCCTTCTCAAATTAATTACTTATCATTAATACTTCTTAGAGATAATATTTGCAAGCTTAATTTGAAGTGAACAGCGATCCACCATTAGTTTTGTCACGGCTACTTGATTGACAGACAGTAGGCAACCGAGAGTCTTCCCTTTCCCTCTCAAATTAATTACTAATCATTAATACATCGTAGAGATAATATTTGCAAGCTTAATTTGAAGTGAACAGCGATCCACCATTAGTTTGATCACGGCTAGATTGACAGACAGTAGGCAACCGAGACTCTTCCCTTTCTCTCTCAAATTAATTACTTATCATTAATACATCGTAGAGATAATATTTGCAAGCTTAATTTGAAGTGAACAGCGATCCACCATTAATTTGATCACGGCTAGATTGACAGACAGTAGGCAACCGAGACTCTTTCCTTTCCCTTCTCAAATTAATTACTTATCATTAATACTTCTTAGAGATAATATTTGCAAGCTTAATTTGAAGTGAACAGCGATCCACCATTAATTTGATCACGGCTAGATTCACAGAGATGACACACACACAGCAGCACAACACTTAAAGTAAGAAATTGATGTAAAAATTCTGAAAAAATGTGTATTATAGACAGACTGGCGGGGCGGATAGCGGGAATGGGAGTGTTTGTTTACATGGGTGTAGTGGAAGCCTCGAAGCGCACCTCAGGCACCACCAGAGCGCCGGGCGGGACATTGCAACATTCTTAAACTCAAAACAAGTTGGTGTGAGCAGATATGGATTAGTAAGACGTGGGTTACATACGAGGGAAGATTTATATAGCGAGTGTTTGTGTTTTAGCGAGGATGACCTGTATTTTTAACGCCATTTTCTCTTTATGTATATATTTTTGTACTTTTCCTTCACAAATACACAAGTTTACGGTATTTTGACTCCATTTTCTCTGATGCCACGCCCGTTTTCTTTGGTTGCAGGCGCGCCATGAACGGGGAGGATGACATTGGCTACCAGGTGGAGCTGTTTGTGTATGACTTAAGTAAAGGGATAGCCAAGACAATGTCGCCAGCGTTATTAGGTGAGTTTGGGGTCAATTAACCGTTTTCTATTAAATACTTGAGTCCTCCATTCAAATCCTACGTTTTTCATATTTTTTTCCATTTTTTCTCTTAATTATTAGAGTTCTCCATTAAAATCCCACGTTTTCTATGGTATTCTTCTCTCATTCTTCAATATTTTCTTATTTTTCGTTTTAAATAGTTGAGTTTTCTAATTTTTTCATGTTAAAAAGTCAAATTCCCCATTAAAATATCCGCAATACCCTCGTTTTCTATTGCCTTCATCCCAATTTCAACTTTTCCCATTTTCTCCGTACAATAACACTGTGTGGAATAATTAATCGTTTTCTGTTAAATATTAGAGTCCTCCATTAAAATACCCACGTTTTCTTTTGTCTTCACTCATCAAAGAACTGTTTTCTCATTTTTTGGAGGGTAAATAATTGAGTGTTCCATTAAAATACCCACGTTTTCTGTTGCCCTCATCCAAAATTCTGCTTTTTTTTCTGATTGATTGATTTATTTTATTTTTTCTTTGCGTTTAATAGTTCTCCATGAATATATCCACGTTTTCTATTGCTTTCACGCACATTCAACCATGTTCTGAGTGTGTGCGTGCAATAACCCTGTAAATCGTGAGTCCATTCATCGTTTTCTGTCACTTAAGAGAGTCCCCCATTAAAAATACCCACGTTTTCTATAGCTTTCATCTCACATTCAACCATTTTCCTGTTTCCGCGTACAATAACTCTACAA
>NC_059255.1:4642747-4697747 GCF_017591435.1 Portunus trituberculatus | reverse complement strand
AACAATCCTTCCTTGTGTGTGCGTGTGTGTGTGCGTGTGTGTGTGCGTGCGCGCAGGCCCCTGGGACAGATGTTGGCTCCAATGTTGGCAAGCTTACAAATATCTGGCACCGATCCCCTCTCCTCCTCCTCCTTCCCTCCTCCTCCTCCTCCTCCTCCTCACTCACACACACACACACACACACACACACACACAGTTTCAATTCTTCTTACTCATAGAGAGAGAGAGAGAGAGAGAGAGAGTATGAGTGTGTGTGTGTAAAAAGATTATAATGTAGTTTTAGTTCATATTTATATTCTCTCTCTCTCTCTCTCTCTCTCTCTCTCTCTCTCTCTCTCTCTCTCTCTCTCTCTCTCTCTCTCTCTCTCTCTCTCTCTCTTTTAGACTCAATAAACATGAATACAAAAGACAGACAGACAGACAGACAGACATAATAATAATACTCTTAAGAAATTATGTAGCTTTATTATTAGCTTAACAATGAGGTAGTTTAGATTGTTATAATGTGTGTGTGTGTGTGTGTGTGTGTGTGTGTGTGTGTGTGTGTGTGTGTGTGTGTGTGTGTGTGTGCGTGTGTGTGTGTGTGTGAGGGAAGGAAAAAAATTGTTAGTTTTACTCAGACACACTTCCTCCTCCTCCTCCTCCTCCTCCTCCTCCTCCTCCTCCTCCTCTTCCTCCTCCTCCTCCAGTGCGGAAGAAGACGCAACTACACATGGTACGGTAAATATGTTTGTTTGTTTGTTGTGTTGTAAAAACTAACAACAGGAGCAGTAGCAATAATAATAATAATAATAATAATAATAATAATAATGATGATGATGATGATGCTTTGACACGTGACACATTTCTGGGCATTGTAGATTGATTGATAAAAAGAAGGAAAAATAAATAGATAGGGAAATGATGATAATAATGATAACAACAATAAACTATCAATAGAACCATGAAAAACACCCTTCAAAACCCCAATAACTTCCACTACACCCTTCAAAACCCCAATAACTTCCACTACAAAACCCCAATTTCCACAAAACCCCAATAACTTCCACTACACCCTTGAAAACCCCAATAACTTCCACTACACCCTTGAAAACCCCAATAACTTCCACTACACCCTTGAAAACCCCAATAACTTCCACTACACCCTTGAAAACCCCAATAACTTCCACTACACCCTTCAAAACCCCAATAACTTCCACTACACCCTTGAAAACCCCAATAACTTCCACTACACCCTTGAAAACCCCAATAACTTCCACTACACCCTTGAAAACCCCAATAACTTCCACTACACCCTTGAAAACCCCAATAACTTCCACTACACCCTTGAAAACCCCAATAACTTCCACTACACCCTTGAAAACCCCAATAACTTCCACTACACCCTTGAAAACCCCAATAACTTCCACTACACCCTTGAAAACCCCAATAACTTCCACTACACCCTTGAAAACCCCAATAACTTCCACTACACCCTTGAAAACCCCAATAACTTCCACTACACCCTTGAAAACCCCAATAACTTCCACTACACCCTTGAAAACCCCAATAACTTCCACTACACCCTTGAAAACCCCAATAACTTCCACTACAAAACCCCACTACACCCTTGAAAACCCCAATAACTTCCACTACACCCTTGAAAACCCCAATAACTTCCACTACACCCTTGAAAACCCCAATAACTTCCACTACACCCTTGAAAACCCCAATAACTTCCACTACACCCTTGAAAACCCCAATAACTTCCACTACACCCTTGAAAACCCCAATAACTTCCACTACACCCTTGAAAACCCCAATAACTTCCACTACACCCTTGAAAACCCCAATAACTTCCACTACACCCTTGAAAACCCCAATAACTTCCACTACACCCTTGAAAACCCCAATAACTTCCACTACACCCTTGAAAACCCCAATAACTTCCACTACACCCTTGAAAACCCCAATAACTTCCACTACACCCTTGAAAACCCCAATAACTTCCACTACACCCTTGAAAACCCCAATAACTTCCACTACACCCTTGAAAACCCCAATAACTTCCACTACACCCTTGAAAACCCCAATAACTTCCACTACACCCTTGAAAACCCCAATAACTTCCACTACACCCTTGAAAACCCCAATAACTTCCACTACACCCTTGAAAACCCCAATAACTTCCACTACACCCTTGAAAACCCCAATAACTTCCACTACACCCTTGAAAACCCCAATAACTTCCACTACACCCTTGAAAACCCCAATAACTTCCACTACACCCTTGAAAACCCCAATAACTTCCACTACACCCTTGAAAACCCCAATAACTTCCACTACACCCTTGAAAACCCCAATAACTTCCACTACACCCTTGAAAACCCCAATAACTTCCACTACACCCTTGAAAACCCCAATAACTTCCACTACACCCTTGAAAACCCCAATAACTTCCACTACACCCTTGAAAACCCCAATAACTTCCACTACACCCTTGAAAACCCCAATAACTTCCACTACACCCTTGAAAACCCCAATAACTTCCACTACACCCTTGAAAACCCCAATAACTTCCACTACACCCTTGAAAACCCCAATAACTTCCACTACACCCTTGAAAACCCCAATAACTTCCACTACACCCTTGAAAACCCCAATAACTTCCACTACACCCTTGAAAACCCCAATAACTTCCACTACACCCTTGAAAACCCCAATAACTTCCACTACACCCTTGAAAACCCCAATAACTTCCACTACACCCTTGAAAACCCCAATAACTTCCACTACACCCTTGAAAACCCCAACTTCCACTACTTCCACTACACCCTTGAAAACCCCAATAACTTCCACTACACCCTTGAAAACCCCAATAACTTCCACTACACCCTTGAAAACCCCAATAACTTCCACTACACCCTTGAAAACCCCAATAACTTCCACTACACCCTTGAAAACCCCAATAACTTCCACTAGAAACACAAAAACTCCCTTGAAAACCCCAAAAACTTCCACTACACCCTTGAAAACCCCAAAAACTTCCACTACACCCTTGAAAACACCAATAACTTCCACTACACCCTTGAAAACCCCAATAACTTCCACTACACCCTTGAAAACACCCAATAACTTCCACTACACCCTTCAAAACCCCAATAACTTCCACTACACCCTTGAAAACTCCAAAAACTTCCACTAGAAACACAAAAACACCCTTGAAAACCCCAATAACTTCAATTGAACCTAACCAAACGTAACTTTCTCCTTCACAGACCTTTGGGTGAAACTTTAAGCTCAGTCGTGAAAGATCTCGATATCAAATCATCCGGGTCACGTAAAATAAACTTCGCAAACTACAACAACAACCTTCACACGTTTGTCCCGGGCGAGTACGGTAGACAGCGGCAACAGCAACAGCAACAACAGCAACAACAGCAACAGCAACAGCAACAGGGACGAAGTGATTCACCGGATCTTGAATTGGAGAGATTAAGCCAGGCCATTGATCAAGTCAGGTTAGTGAGAGAGAGAGAGAGTGTGTGTGTAACTTCCACTAACCCTTGAAAACACCAATAACTTCCACTACACCCTTGAAAACACCAATAACTTCCACTACACCCTTGAAAACACCAATAACTTCCACTACACCCTTGAAAACACCAATAACTTCCACTACACCCTTGAAAAACCACAATAACTTCCACTACACCCTTGAAAAACCCAATAACTTCCACTACACCCTTGAAAACCCCAATAACTTCCACTACACCCTTGAAAACCCCAATAACTTCCACTACACCCTTGAAAACTAACTTCCACTACACCCTTGAAAACCCCAATAACTTCCACTACACCCTTGAAAACACCAATAACTTCCACTACACCCTTGAAAACACCAATAACTTCCACTACACCCTTGAAAACCCCAATAACTTCCACTACACCCTTGAAAACCCCAATAACTTCCACTACACCCTTGAAAACTAACTTCCACTACACCCTTGAAAACCCCAATAACTTCCACTACACCCTTGAAAACCCAATAACTTCCACTACACCCTTGAAAACCCCAATAACTTCCACTACACCCTTGAAAACACCAATAACTTCCACTACACCCTTGAAAACACCAATAACTTCCACTACACCCTTGAAAACCCCAATAACTTCCACTACACCCTTGAAAACCCAATAACTTCCACTACACCCTTGAAAACCCAATAACTTCCACTACACCCTTGAAAACCCAATAACTTCCACTACACCCTTGAAAACACCAATAACTTCCACTACACCCTTGAAAACACCAATAACTTCCACTACACCCTTGAAAACACCAATAACTTCCACTACACCCTTGAAAACACCAATAACTTCCACTACACCCTTGAAAACCCCAATAACTTCCACTACACCCTTGAAAACCCCAATAACTTCCACTACACCCTTGAAAACACCAATAACTTCCACTACACCCTTGAAAACACCAATAACTTCCACTACACCCTTGAAAACACCAATAACTTCCACTACACCCTTGAAAACACCAATAACTTCCACTACACCCTTGAAAACACCAATAACTTCCACTACACCCTTGAAAACACCAATAACTTCCACTACACCCTTGAAAACACCAATAACTTCCACTACACCCTTGAAAACACCAATAACTTCCACTACACCCTTGAAAACACCAATAACTTCCACTACACCCTTGAAAACACCAATAACTTCCACTACACCCTTGAAAACACCAATAACTTCCACTACACCCTTGAAAACCCCAATAACTTCCACTACACCCTTGAAAACCCCAATAACTTCCACTACACCCTTGAAAACACCAATAACTTCCACTACACCCTTGAAAACACCAATAACTTCCACTACACCCTTGAAAACACAATAACTTCCACTACACCCTTGATAACTAACTTCCACTACACCCTTGAAAACACCAATAACTTCCACTACACCCTTGAAAACACCAATAACTTCCACTACACCCTTGAAAACACCAATAACTTCCACTACACCCTTGAAAACACCAATAACTTCCACTACACCCTTGAAAACACCAATAACTTCCACTACACCCTTGAAAACACCAATAACTTCCACTACACCCTTGAAAACCCCAATAACTTCCACTACACCCTTGAAAACACCAATAACTTCCACTACACCCTTGAAAACCAATAACTTCCACTACACCTTGAAAACACCAATAACTTCCACTACACCCTTGAAAACCCCAATAACTTCCACTACACCCTTGAAAACCCCAATAACTTCCACTACACCCTTGAAAACACCAATAACTTCCACTACACCCTTGAAAACACCAATAACTTCCACTACACCCTTGAAAACACCAATAACTTCCACTACACCCTTGAAAACACCAATAACTTCCACTACACCCTTGAAAACACCAATAACTTCCACTACACCCTTGAAAACCACAATAACTTCCACTACACCCTTGAAAACACCAATAACTTCCACTACACCCTTGAAAACCACAATAACTTCCACTACACCCTTGAAAACACCCAATAACTTCCACTACACCCTTGAAAACCCCAATAAGTGAATTTTCTCAAACCTAACTAACCTAACCGCTAACTTGACCCTATTCTTGACCCGACAGACAGAACACACTACGACTCGAGGACCGCAGGAACTCCATCAACGAAAAGGTCAACAAACACGACAAGAAGAAGAAGGAGAAACGAGAGAAGAGAGAAAAGAAAGAGAAAAAGGAGAAGAAGAAGAAGAAAAAGTCGCGATCAACTTGTGATGTTCCTGAGGGCGTGAACGGGGATCCTTCCACCTCCACTACCACCACCTCCACCACCTCCACCACCTCCACAGCCCCCAAACCTTGTATTTCCAAGCCCCCTCTTCCCCCAGCCACACCAGTAACCCCCCCCAAGACAGTTCCTGAGGTTACTGTCACCCCAGCGAAGGAAGGAGGAGGAGGAGGAGGAAGAGAAGGAGGAGGAGGTGGTACAGAGGCAGGGGAGGAAGAAAGGAGGTCACCACAGCCTGCCACAGAGCCACAGCCTGCCACAGAACCACAGCCTGCCACAGAACCACAGCCTGAGCCACAGACCACCAGAAACGCAGACACAGATTCACAGCCAGTGGTAACAGACACACAGACAGACACACAGACTGACACAGGGCCTTCACAGCCAGACACAGCCACACAAGAGGCCACACAGCACACCACAGACACTAGCCAAGCCCCACAGAACACCACAGACACACAGACACAGCCCGCAGACACACAGAGTAACACAGACGCAGAAACACCCTCACAAACCGTCACAGAGACAGAGACAGACAGCGCCACAGCCTCACAGCCTGCCACAGACTGTACCACACCTCCACAGCCCACAGACACAGTAGAAAACGAGGCAGAAACCACTCCACAGCCCGCCACAGACACAAACGCACACACGAACACATTAACACCACTACAATCAATTGAGGAAGAGGATATATCGCAAGAGAGAGAAGAGGAGAGCGGAATGGCCGATGCGGAGAACCCTGAGGTGGTGGAAGGAGTGGAAGCAGAGGAACCACAGGGCGTGTCTCCACCTCCACCACCAGCAGAACCTGAAGTGGAAAGAGAACCACCTATAACTTTCCAAGAATATTTAAATGTGAGTAATGATTTATCTAAGTGGCCATTTTGTGTGACCGGAAAATTACATAACACTCCTCCTCCTCCTCCTCTTCCTCCTCCTCCTCCTCCTCCTCCTTATCGTTCATCCTCCCTTCCTCCTCCTCCTCCTCATCATCATCATCATCATCATCGTTCCACTCGTTCTTCCTCCCCTTCTCTTCTCTCTCTCAAGTCTCCTCCTCCTCCTCCTTACATCTCTCGCTCCTCCTCCTTCTCCTCTTCCTCTTCCTCCTCCTCTTCTTCTCTCATTTGGGGTTCAGAGTATGGAGACTTTCATGTTTCTATATATTCCTTCTCCTCCTCCTCTTCCTCTTCCTCCTCCTCTTCCTTGTCCTCCTCTCGTTCTTCACTCTTCTCCTCCGCGTCCTTCTCCTCTTCCTCCTCCTTCTCCTCCTCCTCCTCTAAGAAGGATTCCGTGCATAGTGATTTAAATAACAACTTTGATGATTCCTCTCCTCTTCCTCCTCCTCCTCACCCTCCTCCTCCTCCTCTTCCTCCTCCTCCACATAGAGCAAAGACAGCTCCATGTATACACTATAAACCTCCTCCTCCTCCTCCTCCTCCTCCTCCTCCTCCTCCTCCTCCTCCTCCTCGTGAAATACCAGATAGACCTCCTCCTCCTTATCCCTCCTCCTCCTCCCCCTCCTCCTCCCTCTCCCGCTCCTCCACTATTAATTCTGGCTTGTCACTATCTTCCTCCTCCTCCTCCGTCATGTCTTTTGGGTCATCTTACTATATGCTCTACGTTTTGGACCCTAATGACCCCTCCCAAGGGCGCCCCCGGACCCCGCAGGACCTCCCCTCCTCCCCTCCCCTCCCCGTCCCCCACGTCCTCCCCGACCCCCTCCCTGGTCTCCTCCGTGGGCACTGTGACCCCCGAACCTGATCTTCCATATTTTGAAGTGAAAGATGAGGATTTTCGAAGACTGTCCGGAATTTCTCTGTCTCCGTCTCCTTCTCCCTCGCTTCTCTCGGCCTCTCACTCCTCCTCCTCCTCCTCCTCCACTCTTCAGCGTATGTCCACCTCTCGTTCTCCCTCCTCCTCCTCCTCCTCAAAACACGCGATCTCTTCCTTCATCTCCTCCTCCTCCTCGTATTCTTCCCTCTCGTTCTGCTTCCCTCACCTCCCTCACCTCCCTCCTCGCTGGGCTACCTCCTCGCCCCCCGTCCTCCCTCATGTCCATTTCAACCTTCAGTTTAGCCCCCCCGTCACACTCCATCACCCCCGCATCACGCCCCTTCCCGACCTCCCTCCTCTGATTCTATAGTAATGCTAGCGGCCCCAGGAGAGGAAGGACGGCCTGGGGTACTCCTAAGGCCTGTCCCCTCCTATAACCCCAACCTGTCCACCTCCCAACCCCCCCTCCCCCCAACCATCTATCGCCTGGGCCCCCCCCTGGCCGCCGCGCACGAGCCTCGAGTCATCACTACCTACGATGCATTAATTAAGGTGGGTACTTGCTTGCTGCCTCCTCCTCCTCCTCCCTCCTCCTCCTCCTCCTCCTCCTCCTCCTCACAAAGGTTGTAGTGTAGATGGCCACATTGTTGTAAGTGTGTGTTTGTTTGTGTGTTTGTGTTGTGGTTGTTATTATTATTATTATTATTATTAAACTTTACTATTATTATTATTACTTTATTATTATTATTAAACTTTACACTTGTCAATGCATTTTTCATAACTGTCTACTTGTCAATGGTTCCAAAGTCCATCAAGGGTGTTTGTATATCAAGCCATTGAAGAAATGTCAGTTTGCAATGATACACCAAGATTTGTGTGGTAACTTGCAAATATTATGCTCTCCTTACCCTGTCCACCTCCCCTAGACCCTGCCACAGCCCTCAGACCATACCACAGCCCTCTAAACCCTGCCACAGCCCCCAGACCATGCCACAGCCCCTAAACCCTGTCACAGCCCTCTAAACCCTGTCACAGCCTTCTAAACCCTGTCACAGCCTTCTAAACCCTGTCACAGCCTTCGAAACCCTGCCACAGCCTTCTAAACCCTACCACACCACCAGACCCTGCCACAGCCTCCCCACTGCTTTCCCTGTCTTCTCCACTTCCTCACACGACTTCTAGACCCTGCTACAGCTTTCTAAACCCTGCCACAGCATTTTAAACTCTACCACAGCCTTCTAAACCCTGCTACAGCTCCCTAGACCCTGCCACAGCCTCTCCATTGCTCTTCTTAACCTGTCCACCTCCTCATATTACCTGTACACCCTGCCAAAGCTTTCTAGACCCTGCCAGTCTTCTAAAACCCTGCCATAACCTTTAATCCCTACCATAAACACACACACTCCTGCCACAGCCTCCCAGACCACTACAGACCCTGCCACAGCCTTCTAAAAGCCTCTAAACCCTGCCGAAACCTTTTAAACACTACCATACACACAAACACACACACTCACTCACTCTCTCACTCTTCCACAGGCGCGAGAGGAGTTTGAGTGCCTGGTGGGGGTGTTGGGTAACATGCTGACACCTGAGGAACAAGCACATCTGGAGGAGCTGCGAGCGTATGTGCTGGACGACGAGGGTTCCTGGGCGCTGGGGGAGAACTTTAGCAGTCTTCTGGGGCGCGTGTTTCACGATGGCAATGTCCCTGACGAGGCGAGGGTGCACCTGGTGAGGGTAATGGCAGCGGCGGCGTTGAAAGATGATGTCATCCTCCTCCTTCACCAAGACAGGCGCGATCACACCATCATGAATTACGCCAACAGAGTGGAGTTTTTGAGTGCCGATCAGCAGGAGGCCCTTGCGCTGTTTGTGAGTGTTTTGTGGTGTTTTGGGTGTGTTTTGCGATCTTTTGGGGGATGTTTATGTGCGTTTAGGGATGTTTACATGTGTTCTGGGGGTGTATTTGGGTGTTTAGAGGTGTTTTGTGGTGTTTGGGTATGTTTTGTGGTGTTTAGGGGTGTTTGGTGGTGTTTATGTGTGTTTAAGAATGTTTACATGTGTTTTGCGGTGTTTGGTTGTATTTAGAATGTGTTTGAGTGTGTTTTGGGAGTGTTTGAGTATGTTTTACCAGTGTGTTTGGGTGTGTTTTGGGGTGTTTAGGTGTGTTTTGGGATGTTTAGGTGTGTTTAGGGGTGTTTATGTGTAGAATGTGTTTGAGTGTGTTTAGGGATGTTTACCAGTGTGTTTGGGATTTGGTTTTTGGGTGTTTAGGGATGTGTTTGGATGTTTAGGTGTGTTTAGGGATGTTTATGTGTGTTTAGGGATGTTTACAGGTGTTTTGGGATATTTGGTGGTGTTTAGGGAGTGTTTGGGTGTTTTGTGTGTGTTTCTTGGTGTTTGGGTGTATTTGGTGTGTGTGTTTGGTGGTGGTGGTGGTGGTAGTAGTAGTGGCAGTGGTAATGATAGTAACAGTAACCAGTATTTTAAGTTTTATTGAGAAAATTGCAAATACTTTTCACAAAACTTGATAAAAAAAATAAATATACGATGAAAAAAAAAATAAAATAAATAAATAAATAAATAAACCACAAATAATCAACACAAAACACAGTATGACCTTTGACCTTTTGACCTGACACCCTTCCCCCTCCCCCCCAAACAGTTCTGCAACATGTTTGAGCACGTGAGTCCGTCTGAGTGGCTCCTGTACATCTCTGAGTGGCAGGACGGCAGCCAGGCAACCTCAAACATCCGGGTCACCACCAAGATTGCCGTCAACGCACTGCTCAACACCAACCCCAAGGTGAGAGAGAGAGAGAGAGAGAGAGAGAGAGAGAGAGAGAGAGAGAGAGAGAGAGAGAGAGAGAGAGAGAGAGAGAGAGAGAGAGAGAGATTGATGAGAAATGAGAGAAAAGGTTATATTTGAAAGTATATTTGAATGTGAGAGAGAGAGAGAGGTTATATTTGAGAGTATATTTGAATGTGAGAGAGAGAGAGAGAGAGAGAGAGAGAGAGAGAGAGAGAGAGAGAGAGAGAGAGAGAGGCTGTGGGGAGTGACTGTGGGTTTGTCAACATACTGTGGGGCTGTGGGCTGAGAGAGAGAGAGAGAGAGAGAGAGAGAGAGAGAGAGAGAGATTGTGGTGAGTGACTGTGGGTTTGTCAACAGTGACTGTGGGTTTGTCAACATACTGTGGGGCTGTGGGCAGAGAGAGAGAGAGAGAGAGAGAGAGAGAGAGAGAGAGACACACACAAAAAAAAAAAAAAAAAAAAAAAACCAAACCAATTTCTGACCCACTCCATACAACCCCCAACCTTTCCTACCACACCCCACAACCACCCCCCAAACAGTGCCAGGAGTACGGATCAGCCATCATGTACAATCTTGGCACGAAGGAGGTGAAGACAGTGGTGTTTGATGATGTGGCGCCGGAATTAGCCATGGCCATCCTGCAGTTCTTCAGCACACACCCTCAGGAGGAGCTGCTGTGGAGGACCATGGCTGCTCTGTGTAGGTGAGTGAGGTAGTGGTGGTGTGTGTGTGTGTGTGTGTGTGTGTGTGTGTGTGTGTGTGTGTGGTAGTTTCCTGTCTGTCTCAGTGTCTCTCTCTTTCAAATATACTCTCACAAATATAACCTTTTCTACAAATATAACTCTCTCTCATTCAAATATACTCTCACAAATATAACCTCTCTCTCTCTCTCTCTCTCTCTCTCTCTCTCTCTCTCTCAGCCCACAGCCCCACAGTATGTCCCCCACAGTAGTTGACAAACCCACTGTCACTCAACGCAGCCTCTCTTTCTCTATTTAAATATACTTCCACAAATATAACCCTCTCTCTCTCTCTCTCTCTCTCTCTCTCTCTCTCTCTCTCTCTCTTTCAAATATACTCTCACAAATATAACCTCTCTCTCTCTCTCTCTCTCTCTCTCTCTCTCTCTCTCTCTCTCTCTCTCTCTCTCTCTCTCTCTCTCTCTCTCTCTCTCTCTCTCTCTCTCTCTCTCTCTCTCTCTCTCTCTCTCTCTCTCTCTCTCTCTCTCTCTCTCTCACACCCTCTCCCTCTCTCCACAGGTTCACCTACTCGTCAACAGAAGTCCCGGCACTCATTAAGATGATTGGTCCGGATCCGACAAGTTTCCGCGGCGCCAGTGAACGCGTCGACGCTCTGGTGGAGGAGATTGACGCTAAATTAAGTCGTGTTCGGGCCTTCTGAGACACTCGTACGCTCACACACACACACGCACACACATGGTTCAAGACACACGGATATACGGACATGTGTTATTTTGTAAGGGTTTTTTGGGGATTTAACTATTTATTTTGTACTTTTTTGCGATGTGATTTTTTTTTTCGCTTTCCTTTTCCTTATTTATTTTAGGTTTATGTTTGTGTTAGGGAGAGAAGGAGAAGGAGGAGGAGGAGATGGTGGTGTCTGTCTAAAATAAATCAAAATCTCACCTTTTTTTTCTCTCTCTCTCTCTCTCTCTCTTTTCCTTCCATTCTTTCCCTACCTTCCCAATTTTACACTACTACTACTACCACCACCACCACCTCCAATCTGTGACAGCCTTGCAATTTGAGTGTCTACAAATAACAATAACACTTAATAAATGTAAGCAAATGACAACTTTGTACATGTCCTGCCTCTGACCTGACAAATACTGAGGTGCGTAGACGTAATAGCTTTCCTTATTTCCTTTGTAACTTTTATCTATACTCAGATGTGGGATAATAGTGTTTTCTAAAGCGTTTTTATTTGTAATTGTGAAACGCACACTACGGTTTCTCCATTTAACTCTTTCACTGCCGTATTGTGTGAAGTCTTTACAAGCATCTACAAACAAGGAAACGGGAAAAAACTAATAGATTATGCAATTTCTCGACAAGTAATCAAGGAAACACACCAAACACATACAAAACAGTCACCACCACCACCACCAGTAATGCTTGGAGTCTTTCGGAGTGTGTACAAGAAAGGAAATTGGAAAAAACGGAGAAGAGTTAGCAATTTCTCGACAAGTAATCAATGAAACACATACAAGACAGTCACCACCAGTAGTGTGTGAAGTCTTTACAAGCGTCTACAAGAAAGGAAACTGGAAAAAAACTAATAGATTATGCAATTTTTCGACACACTCACAGAAACATGGACCGAACGCAGTGAAAGGGTTCCTGTGTATTTTCCTAACCCGACGTAACAATTCTAACAAAAAATATTGACGTTGAGACTATTTATATGCAGTGGGATATTATAAGTTCTGTCAAGTTTTTATTTATTTATTTTCTTATACCAAACACACACCACAGCTCATCATTAACTTATATTTGTCATTCAGTTGTAATAATTCAGTTTTTTTACTCATAAGTTGAGAATATAATGGTGTCTGGAATATTAAGTGATTTATAAAGCTTTCATTTCAGTATTTACCAAACACTCGGCACGGCTCACCATTAACCAGATGTAACAATTCTGATGCTTTTTCCAGTTTAATTTGTGGCTGTATGTATGCTCAATGTGGGATATTAATAGTGTTTTATAAAGCGCTGTTTTTTCTATTTCATATTTACGAAACGCATGGTGCAGCTGATCGCATATAACAATTCTAATGTGTTTTTTTGTTTTATTTGTGGTGTCTGTGGGATATTGATAGTGTTTTATAAGGCGTTTTATTCTTAATATTTTACAAGACTTCTTCATTAACTTGTATTTGCTAATCAGATGCTTCATTATTTATTTATTCCAATTTGTAGCTTTATTTTGAGTCAATGTGGGATATTAACTGTTTTATAAAGCACTTTTCTTGATTACCAAACGCATGGAACAGCTTTTTCAATTAACTTGTATTTGCTAAACATTTTCTACGACGCTTTCATAAATGTTTGATTTTACGGTTTTCTTTTTGTAAGTATTAAGAATTTTTGTAGCTATTAATGATTTTTTTTTTTTTTTTCAATTTTTACGTATTTCTGAAAAAAGGTATTTTAATATTCTGACGTCTCTCCGAAGATAAAGCATCAAGATTTTAGCATGTTACTTCAAAACACTCATTTTTCTCATTTGTAAAAAAAAAAAAAACAATTTTCACTTATTCTTCCAAAATACTCAAATCTCAACCTTCTCGTCCCCACAAATATTTCTATGTATATTTCCCCGAACACTCAATTTTCAACCTATTCTCCACAAAATACTCAAATTTCCACCTTTACATCCCCAAAAACACACAAATTTCTATATATTTTTACCTATTCTTCAACCAGACTCAATTTTCAACCTATTCTCCACAAAATACTCAAATTTCCACCTTTACGTCCTCAAAAACACACACATTTTAATATATTTCTACCTATTCTTCACCCAGACTCTTAATTTTCAACCTATTCTACCACACAATTGATAAAAACACTCAAATACGTCCCCATCGTCACTAAAACACACAAATTTTCGACGTCTTCTCAAAACAAACAACCGTAACAAACAGAACTTAATTTGTTTACTTTATATAGTCGCTTGTTTGGCCTGAGAGTGAGAGAGTGAGAGTGAGAGAGAGAGAGAGTGAGAGAGCTGTTTATACACTAAGCTTTTGTATTTATTGTTAGTTTAGCGCGTTTTATTTCTTTTTTTCGAGTTTTTTCTATATTGTTTACCGTAGAATGGAGAAAAATACAATAAAAATGAAATAAAATGGCCCGGTTTGTGTTTTTCTTATTTTCCTTCGTAATTACTCTCTCTCTCTCTCTCTCTCTCTGTCAGAAAATATAAATAAATAAAATAAATTAATAAACACACAAATTTTTCTCTCAATTCAAAACTGACTCAAAAAGGAACCAACATTTCGGCTCCACTAAAATAAATAAATAAATAATAATAATAATAATAATAATTTTCAAACATGCATTACAACCACTAAGGAAACAGAACAATAGATAGACAAATAGATAGTGAGTGTGTGTGAGTGTGTGTGTGTGTGTGTGCACTTTCACCCCCTCCAACATGCAAAGGGAAAGGAAATGAGAGAGCGAGACAAGTTTCAATTTATTTCAAGCTGCAGAGAGAGAGAGAGAGAGAGAGAGAGAGAGAGAGAGAGAGAGAGAGATAGTTTATAATACTGTTCTACTACTACTACTACTACTACTACTACTACTACTACTACTACTACTACAATCACAACCAATTTAAATAACAACATTATAAAGATTTTCAGTACTATTATTCAACAATATTACTCTCGCTCTCTCTCTCTGTCAAACTCTCTCTCTCTCTCTCTCTCTCTCTCTCTCTCTCTCTCTCTCTCTCTCTCTCTCTCTCTCTCTCTCTCTCTCTCTCTCTCTCTCTCAAACTCTCTCTCTCTCTCTCTCTCTCTCTCTCTCTCTCTCTCTCTCTCTCTCTCTCTCTCTCTCTCTCTCTCTCTCAAACTCTCTCTCTCTCTCTCAAACTCTCTCTCTCTCTCTCTCTCTCTCTCTCTCTCTCTCTCTCTCTCTCTCTCTCTCTCTCTCTCTCTCTCTCTCTCAAACTCTCTCTCTCTCTCTCTCTCTCTCTCTCTCTCTCTCTCTCTCAAACTCTCTCTCTCTCTCTCTCTCTCAAACTCTCTCTCTCTCTCTCTCTCTCTCTCTCTCTCTCTCTCTCTCTCTCTCTCTCTCTCTCTCTCTCTCTCTCTCTCTCTCTCTCTCTCTCTCTCTCTCTCTCTCTCTCTCTCTCTCTCTCTCTCTCTCTCTCTCTCTCTCTCTCTCTCTCTCTCTCTCTCTCTCTCTCTCTCTCTCTCTCTCTCTCTCTCTCTCTCTCTCTCTCTCTCTCTCTCTCTCTCTCTCTCTCTCTCTCTCTCTCTCTCTCTCTCTCTCTCTCTCTCTCTCTCTCTCTCTCTCTCACACACACACACACACACACACACACACACACACACACACACACACACACACACACACACACATATACACAAATACACACACACACACACACACAAACACACACACACACGCTCATACACAAACACACACACACACACACCTCACAGCTGGACCAGTGTGGGCGGAGCATGTCCCGTGGCTTCAAGGAACCTCTGGAGACCGGCCGGCTTAAGCCCCAGGGAAGCATCATTACTCAGGGGGTGAAAATAGATATGCCCTGTTGCCAGTTCCATCAGGGGCGTTTCCAGCAGGACCTTCACAGTGTGCCCAGGGTCGTTGATAAGGGCCAGGGGGGTCACACAGCCCTGACGCACCCCCAATGTGTCGTAGAGTGTGGTGCCGTCAGCGAAACGCAAGTCCTTCGCATTAATTTTCTTGGCGAGTGTCTTGAGGTCGATCTGTAATGGTGTGGTTAGGTTAGAGTAGGTTAGGTTGTGTTAGGTTGGGTTGGGTTAGGTTGGGTTGGGTTGGATTGGGAAGAATGACGTTTGGTTAAGTTATATTAGGTTGGGTAGGGTGAGGTTTGGTTGGGTTGGGTTAGGTTGGGTTGGGTTGAATTAAGGTTGAGTTAGGTTAGGTTAGGTTAGAGTGAGGTTTGGTTAGGTTTGATTTGGTTGGGTGAGGTTCTAGTAACAGACTAACATTTCTACATAATTAGCAGCAGAAACAATATGTAATAAAGAGTTTTTAAGGAGTTTTTAAGTGTGTTTAGATCAGGTTAGGTAAGATTCTACTGTCAGATTAACATTTCTACAATATTAGCAGCAGAAACAATATGTAATAAAGAGTTTTTAAGGAGTTTTTAAGAGTGTTTAAATCAGGTTAGGTAAGATTCTAGTGTCAGATTAACATTTCTACATTATTAGCAGCAGAAATATGTAATGATGAGATTTTAAGGATTTTTTTTAAGATTCTAGTGACAGATTAACATTTCTACATTATCAGCAAGAGAAACAATAAGTGACGTGAGTTTTTAAGGATGCTTTCACGGTTCTAGTAGATTTAACAAGGACTTTTAAGGATATTTTTGTGGTTCTGCTGATAGATTAACACCATCTCTACATGATCAATTAAAGAAACAATAAGTGACAAGGATTTTTAAGGGTATTTCTAAGATTCTAGTGGCAGATTAACACCATTTCTGCATTATGAACAGGAAAAACACACACACACACACACACACCTCAGTATCATGCCTGGTGGACAGAATATAAAGCGTTTTCTTCTTGTCTCTGAGGAAAAGATTCTTGGTGATGATTCCCGGCAATCCTTCCACTTCACCCATCAACGCCTCCACCGTCATCACTGCCTGGTGCTCCTTGATCTGGTGAGAGGGGGAGGGTGAGAGAGAGGAGAGGGAGAGAGGGAGAGATTTAAGGAAGGAAAAGAATATGAGGAGAGAGAGAGAGAGAGAGAGAGAGAGAGAGAGAGAGAGAGAGAGAGAGAGAGAGAGAGAGAGAGAGAGAGAGAAAATATCTTCACTTTCTCTTTCTTTCTTTGCCTTTTATTTATCTTTTCTTTAGTTGTCTCCTCCTCCTCCTCCTCCTCTTCTTCCTGTATGAATCTAACTTCCTCCTCCTCCTCCTCCTCCTTTTATTCCACTTTCTCCTCTTCTTCCTGTATTTTCCCAAGTTCCGTTCCCTCCTCCTCTTCCTCTTCTTCCTGTATGAATCTAACTTCCCTCCTCCTCCTCCTCTAATTTCTCTTCCTTCTCAATCTATGTAATGTTGCTTCCTTCCTCCTCTTCTTCCTCTATCTAATTCTCCTCCTCCTCCTCCTCTCCTTCCTGTATCTAACATAACTTTCTTCCTCCTCCTCCTCCTCCTCCTCCCCATCCTCTCCTTCTTTTATCTAACTTTCCTCCTCCTCCTCCTCCTTGTCTCACCTGGAAAGCCACACCAAGCTCCTTCAAGTACTTCTCGAGGTCCTTCCTTCCTAAATAAGTCTTCTCATTCTGTGGACTGATTTTCTTCTCTCCTCCTTCCTTTGTTGTTGTTGTTGTTGTTTGTGCTGGTGGTTGTGGCTTGCTTTTCTGCTGCTGTTTAGTTGCTGTTGTTGTTGTAGTTGTTATTTTGGTGAGATCTGTAAAAAGGATGTTAGTGTTTGAAATCATGTTGTGAATTAGTAATATTATAGGAACATTATTAATTCTAATGCTACATAAACACTATTTTTTTGCAAACTCTATGCCTCTGTCTTCGGTACGTGTTTAAAAATGCATCATTCTTCCACCAAGACTATTTTCCAAGGCCACAGAGATGACTGGCAGGGTTTTCAAGAGTGTTTCTCCAGTTAATAAAGTAGAAATCTTGTCACTCTGCCTCTACAACCATAAAAACGTGCTTAAAAATGCATTATTCTCTCATAACTAATTTCCAAGGCCACAGAGATGACTGGCGGGGTTTTCAAGAATGTTTCTCCAGTTAATAAAGTAGAAATCATGTCACTCTGCCTCTAGAGAAGAAGGAGGAGGTGGAGGAAGAGGAGGAGATAATTAAAGATAAATAGAATAATCTCTCTCTCTCTCTCTCTCTAACACAAGCCTCACCTATGCCAGCCAAGGCGTCGACCCGTGCCAGCCAATTACCGATAGCCTGGTCCACCGCACCCCCTCTCTGCCGCACCAGTGACCACGCCAGCAGGTCCACCACACCACACTGACCCCCACACAGGAACGCTGAACGGCTTAACCTAGAGGGGGGGCGGGGGGGGAGAAGGTCAAAATTCACTATAACATCCATACACATCTAAAACATCACAAAACGCACCCAAAACACCTATAGATATCCACAAACACTCCAAACACACACATACATACACACACGCATGCACACACACACTCAAACACCCCATAACGCACTCAAACATCCCAAACACACACAAACACCCTTAAACACTCCATAATGCATTCAAACACCCCAACGCACACATAAACACTCTCAAACACCCCATAATGCACCCAAACACCTGCAAACACCCACAAAACATACCCAAAACACACAAACATCCCCAAAACACCCAAGAACACAACAAAACACACCCAAACACTCAAAACACACCCACAACACCCAGAACACTGCAAAACACACCCAAACACCCCAAAATACACCAAAACACCTCAAAACCCACCAAAACACACCCACAACACCCAGGAACACTGCAAAACACACCCAAACACCCCAAAACACTCAGGAACACTGCAAAACACCTCAAAACACACTCTAACCCACCTAAACACACCCCAACACACCAAAACACCCAAAAACCCAAAAACCCACCAAAACACCTCAAAACAACCAGAACACCCCAAAAACACCCATAAAACACCCACCTTTTTCCGATCTCCCTCATGACTGCGGCCCTCTCCTTGGCACCCCCCCACACCAGGCTGCCCTCCAGAGTGTCCAGCAAGGAGTCAGTCTCGGCAATGCTAGTAAATGTCCCTGTGGCTTCAAAATTGTAAGGGGAGGTCGATGGCAGCAACCGGGTGACGTAGCGGAGAATATTGGCTTCCCCCGCGATTCTGGTTTGCCGCAGGGGGTTGATCTGGAGTGTGGGGGGAGAGGGAGAGTAGGGGGATTAGTGGTGGTATTGTTGTGGTGTTGTGGTGTTGTGGAGAGAGAAAAATATAGGAAGGATGTGTTCAGATGAGATAATGATTGGGAGAGAGAGAGAGAGAGAGAGAGAGAGAGAGAGAGAGAGAGAGAGAGAGAGAGAGAGAGAGAGAGAGAGAGAGGGTAATAAATAAATAAACGGATGAAAAAATGAAGCTAAAATATAAAAGAAAAGAAAAATGAAGCTAAAATATAAAAGAAAAGAAAAAGAAAGAAAAACAAATACACACACACACACACACACACACACACACACACACACACACACACACACACACACACACTGCAAGAAAGAAACTAAACTAAAATAAAATATACAAACTCACTCACTCACTCTCTCTCTCTCTCTCTCTCACCATGAGGGAAGGGGAGGGCACGTCGCTCCACTGGAGAGAAAACGCCACACTGTGTTTGCTCCGCTCCTCCAGGGGACTCTCTGTGAAGGCCGCCTGTAGCTCTGGACGCACCTGCAGTAGTAGTAGTAGTAGTAGTAGTAGTAGTAGTAGTGGTAGTAGTAGTAGTAGTAGTAGTAGTAGTAGTAGTAGTAGTAGTAGTAGTAGTAGTAGTAGTAGTAGTAGTAGTAGTAGTAGTAGTAGTAGTAGTTCAAAATGGTTAGTAATATTCTTGTGTGTTTTTATTTGAAGAATGTACATAATTTTTTCAGGTTTTTGTCA
The DNA here is from genome assembly GCF_017591435.1 of Portunus trituberculatus. Taxonomy (NCBI): domain Eukaryota; kingdom Metazoa; phylum Arthropoda; class Malacostraca; order Decapoda; family Portunidae; genus Portunus; species Portunus trituberculatus. Next base: position 4,677,974 of record NC_059255.1, on the reverse strand, counting down.
TATTCATTGCATTTGTACTGTGTTTGTTCATTCATTCATTTATTTCCAACATATTTCCACCTCTTTCAGCAATTCTTCAACCTAACCTAACCTAACCTAATCAAAACACCTCCTTTGACCCATAAATTCCCAACAAAAACACATCACAAGGAAAAATAAATAAATAACTAAATAATAGACACTAACCCCCCCCGCCTATCACAACACACCAGGACGCCATTAATATTATCAATCTTATTTGTATTTTTCACCCTCACCAAACCTCACCACATATATATATCACCATTAATTAATTTCCCAACCTCACCTAACCTTACCTAACTAAATCTAACCTCACCTAACCTAACCTAAACTGAGCCCATCCCATCAGCCCAGGCCACCGTCAGCCTCACCTGCGGTACGGAGGAGTGGAGGCGGCTGGAGCAGTGAACGGGCAGTCCTGATTGGCCCAGCAGTCTCCGCAGCACCAGCAGGGACAGAGGGGGGCTGGCGGGGCTGGCGGCAATCACCAAGTCTTGTATGGGGCTGGATGGTGTCTGTGTATGGGGCTGGAGTGAGTGGTGAGAGAAAGGTCTGTGGGGAAGGAGGGAGTGAGGGAGGGAGAGAGTGAGTGAAATACAGAGAGAAAGGTGCATAATTTTTGAGAGAGAGAGAGAGAGAGAGAGAGAGAGAGAGAGATACAAATACTAATAATTATATGCAAAAATGATGAAATTAAGACAAACAGATTAAATATTGCAGAGAACAACAACAACAACAACAACAACAACAATAACAAAAATCTAGCTAAGAAAAAAACAAACATACAAAACATCACACACACACACACACACACACAATACTTGCAGTTAACCTTTTCAAATGACGAAGAGGAGGAAGAAGAGGAGGAGGAGGAGGAAGGAAGAGGAAGAGGAGGAAGAGGAGGAGGAGGAGGAAGGAGAGAGAATAAAGAAGAGGAGGAAGAAGGAAGTGAATTAACAGTCTTAGAATCAGTAGAAAAGGAGGAGGAGGAAGGAAATAAAGAAGAGGAAGAGGAGGAGGAGGAGGAGGATGGGAAGAAGAGGTCACATTTTCAGCAGTCGGGTCATCGGAGGTCAGGTCAAGACAGCTACAGACGGAGAGAAGCTCGTATTTTTCCTCCTCACTCTCCGATGACCTCCTCAACTTGTCAACAATGCCTTTGAGTTCCTCCTTGAGAGCGACAAGTTTCCGCAAGACAAATTTGTGTTGCTTCTCTATCTCTATCTCCATCTCCTTCTCCACGTTGCTGATCTTGCTCCTGCTCTTGCTGTTCTTGTTCTCTTCTTCTTGTTGCTGTTTTTGTGTTGAGAGAGAGAGAGAGAGAGAGAGAGAGATAGAGAGATAGAGGAAATATCTGTTTTGTTAAATGTATAACTTTCTTCATCTTGTTCTTGTCTTTGGGTAAATATTTGACATTTTAAACAATAGTACACAAACAATAATAATAATAATAGTAACAGTAACACTATTCCACATTTTCTTAAACAAATTACAAATTTAAATGTTCCACTAAATCAAATACAAAAAAAAAAAACAAATGAAAACAAAAAAAATTATATGAATCAAATTAATATCCAGCTTTAGATAATTGACAATATTATGAGTTAGTGGTTAGTCCGGCCACGCTGAGGCTGCGGTTACACCAAACAAGCTGAGTCATCAATACAGAAGCATCAACACCACTCCTGAATGGTGTTGATTGGCCACACCAGCTTCAATGCAACTGTTTACACCTGGCAAATCAACTCAAAATCATACCAGTTCAGAATTAATGACTGGTTTGCACCCATTTTTTCATGAGCCACAGCCATTTCCACCACAGCTGATGCATCCACACTCCCCAAAGGCTGCCTAAATGCTGTGTTGATCCTGTGACAAGTTAATTCGACTACTCAAATAATGCCAGTTCAGAATTAATGACTGGTTTACATCCATTTTTTCATGAGCCACAGCCATTTCCACCACAGCTGATGCATCCACACTCCTCGAAGGCTGCTGAATGCTGTGCTGAGCCTCACTCGGTTGGAATTAAGCTGATTTAAAGTGACAAGTTAAGACATTCTTCAAAAAACCTTCAAAAACTTAATCGATTTGCTTTGCTTGGTGTAAACGCAGCTTGACATATGACACACAGCCTGACACGTGACACAACCTGACACACAACACAGCCACAGACTACTGTATTCTCTACCCACACTGCAACACATCACCACCACTGTAACTACACTCACCCCAAAATCCACCATAAGCAACACAAACCTATGGGTGTGTCTGGGGGCATTTTGGGGTGTCTGTGGGTGTTTTGGGGTGTGTGTGGGTGTTTTGGAGTGTGTGTGGGTGTTTTGAGGTGTGTGTGGGTGTTTTAGAGTGTGTTTGAGTGTTTTGAGGTGTGTGTGGGTGTGTCTGGGTGTGTTTGGGTGTTTTGGGGTATGTTTGGGTGTTTTGGGGTATGTTTGGGTGTTTTGGGGTGTGTTTGGGTGTTTAGGGGTGTGTCTGGGTGTTTAGGGGTGTGTTTGGGTGTTTTGGGGTATTTTGGGGTGAATCTGAGAAAATTTTGGGTGTATTTGACGTGTCTGTGGGTGTGTCTGGGTGTTTTGAGGTGGCTGGCTGTGTTTTGGGGTGTTTTGGGTGTGTTTTGAGATGTATGTGGGTGTGTCTGGGGGCATTTTGGGTGTATGGGTGTATTTGGGATGTCTGAGTGTCTGGGTGTCTGGGAGTGTTATGTCTTGTTTATGGGTGTGTTTGGGGTGAGTGTGGGTGTCTTTAGGGATGTCTGCAGATGTGTTTGGGTGTGTTTTGGGGTGTTTGAGTGTGTGTTTTGGGAGTGTTTGTGGTTTTGCATCCACATGAAATCCACTTCCACTAAAACTAATGAAGAACGCTAAAAAGGATCAGCGTTACTCATTAATCCACAAAAATCCGCATAAAATTCACACGAATCCACTTCCACTACCACACCCTAACACAGAAATACACTAAAAGAAACTAAATATTTAAAACACACACAAAAAAACCCATTTCTCATTAATCCACACATATCCACATCGTATCCACACAGATCCACCTCTACTACTCCACGCTATCCTAAAAAAACCACTAACTTACTAAAAAAATAAAGTAAATAAATAAAAAATCAACATCACCCATTAATCCACACAAGATCCGCTTCTACTACCACGTCTTAGCCGAAAAACGCTAAAAAATACTAATAAATGAAAAAACTTACTAAAAGACACAAATACTGAAAAAACACAATAAAAATCAAATATCCGCATTAATCCACACAGAATCCACACAAAATCTGCTTCCACTACTACGTCTAAGCCAAACAAACGCTAAATATACTAATAAGTACAAAAAACACACTAAAACATTAAAAAAACAATGATAAATGAAATATCCACATTAATCCACACAAAATCCACTTCCACTACTACATCCTATCCAAAAACACACTAAAAGACACTAAATTATTAAAAAAACAATAAAAAATCAAATATCCGCATTAATCCACACAGAATCCACACAAAATCCACTTCTATCATGTCTTATCCCAAAAAAACACCAAGACACTAAAATATTAAAAACACAATAAAAATCAAATATCCGCATTAATCCACACAATCCACACACACAAGTCCACCTCGCGCTGCTCCATCCACTTCTGTAGGTCGGATAGGAAGCCCAACTCTTCTCTGAGGGCACCGATGACCTTGAGGATAGCCTGGTGTCTTGTGGATAAGGAGGAAGGTTCACAATTATCCACAACTTCTGCCTGTGTGGATATCTTGCTCAGTTTGTCCTTCAGGCGGCCAAGGCGGTACAGGACGGATTCTTGTTGCCGCAGAAGGTCACTCGAATAGCCCTGTGTTGCCGGAGTGGGTCACAGCAGGCCATAGTTAAGTTAGGGTAAGTTAGGAGTGGGTTAGGAGCGGGTAGGTTAGGTTAGGTTAGGTTAATTTTCCTTTTTTTCTCGTTTTCTCTCTCTCTCTCTCTCTTTTTTTTTTTTTTTTTGGGGTGGGGAAAGGAAGTTAAGGTTAGGTTAGGTTAGGTCAATTTATTTTGGGTCGTTCTGCTGAGTTGGGTCAGGTTAGGTTAGGTTAGGTCAGGTCAAGTGAGGTTAAAGAAAGGGATAGGAAAGAAAAAACATATTTCTCACCAAAACACACACACACACACACACACACACACACACACACACACACACACACACAATTTATACAACCACACAAAAATTTCCATATCACACACACACACACACACACACACAGACACACAAACCTTAAGTGGCGAGGAGCATGCAGCAGCCCCAAGACCACCAGCAGTAGCAGCAGCAGCAGCAGCAGTAGTAGCAGCAGCAGTAGCAGTAGTCGTTCGAGTGGATTGCAAATGGTCCAGCTGGTCTTTCAAATTTTGTAGTCGTTTTAGCACAGCCTCTTGTCTCGCCTCCAGTGCTGAGGCCGCCGGACACCCCTGTAGTAGTAGTAGTAGTAGTAGTAGTAGTAGTAGTAGTAGTAGTAGTAGTAGTAGTAGGTTTTTTTTTTTTCTTCTGTTTTCAAGAGAGGTGGACTGGCTAACAGGAACCTAAATTCTGTCCTAAAGTTATCATTAATTTCCGATAGAGTAAAATTGGGTTAGAAATGCTCGTAGACGTAACCCAACCTAACCAAACCTAACCTAAATTCTGTCCTGAAGTTATTTTTCATTTCCGAGAGAGTAAAATGCGGACAGAAATGCTCATAGACCTGACCTGACCTGACCTGACCTAAACCTAACCTAAATTCTGTCCTATATTATTAATTTCCAATAGGGTAAAATGGGATTAGAAATGCTCATAGACCTATCCTAACCTAAATTTAGTTATAATAAATTTCCGATAGGGTAAAATGGCGACAGAAATGTTGGTAGAAGTGTGATCTGGACCGTGAGAGTGTGTAGAGTGACGTGGTGTATTGGTTCACACTGCAATAGTACCGGGATGTGTATATTAGAACAGTGCCAGTGCCCCCCCCCACCAGAGAAGTGTGTATGTCTGGCCACACCAAAGCGAATATAATAAAAATAGAAATAGAAAAGAAAAAAGAAAAAAGAATAAAGAATAAAGAAAAAAAAAGAAAAGAACTGAGCCACAGAAAATAATGTAAATAAAAAAAAAAAAATAAAGTATAAAAACGTGCATTTAAACCTTTCCCTATACAACACCAGCAAGACACACCAATACTCCACCATTACCACCCTCAGGACACCCAGGTCAGGTCAAACAAGGTCAAATAAGGTGGCATTAATGAAGAGAGCCCCAGCTGTCCGTCTCACCTTGGAAGTTTGCACCAGCTGGGCGGGACTCGAATCGTGGCTTTTTAAGCTAAAAGGTGCCATTTTGTACATGACAGAGGGCAGCTCCACCACCACCGGGACATCCACCAGCTTGGGACACCGGTACATCCTGCGTGGACCAAGAATAGCAGAGATATTAAAGAAAATGTGGGATGTTTGGCCGGGTTATGGTGATGGTGGTGGTGTCCACTGTCCGCGTGGCTCCGTGTGGCTGCCTTGATCTTATTCACTACAATGACGTGTTTTTATATTCTTGCTATTTCTCGGTTTTATACACCTTCACTAACTTATGTGGGGGATTAAAATGGTGAAGATTCTGGTCATTTATTTTCTGACCACCATAGACCCTTCCTAATGTCAATAAAACCGTCTAATCACACGCAAAACTCAGGATAAAAATGTGTCCCTTTACTGAAGAGATGGATTTATTTATTTTTTTTTTTCTATCGTGAACTTCTACTTACTATTCATCGATCTTATACAGCTTCACAAACTTATGTGGTGGATTACAATAGTGAAGATTCTGGCCATTTATTTCTTGACCACCATAGACCCTTCCTAATGTCAATAAACCCGTCAAATCACACCCAAAACTCATGGTAAAAATGCGTCCCAGCACTGCAGAGGTTATTTTTTTGTATCGGGAAGTGAAAGGGCAAGAAAAACTGCAACTAAAATAAAAACACTGTCTTTCACATCACTAAGTATTGCATATATTGAGCCATGTTTCCTGCACTAATACATTCACAGCCTCAATCTTTCCATTCGCCTCTCCACACCGTCCCAGCGCCACCACAGTTCACCACCACCATTATCACATCATTCCTTCTTCTTGCATCATCTCATTCTCTTCCACTTGCCTGCTCCACACACTCCACCACCACATCTTCACAGTCTCATTTCATTCGCCTCTCCACACCGTCCCAACACCACCATCATCACCATTATCATCTCATTCCCTGTGTTTGCATCATCTCATTCTCTTCCGCTTTCATCATTTCATTCCCTCCCACTTGCACAAATATGCACAAATATGCCCAAACACACCCAAAACACCGCTCCCACACACTCAAAACAATTAAAACACTCAAAACTAACCCAACGCACACTCAAAACACCTCAAAATACCATGCAACACTTCAAAATACCAATAAACATACTAGAGTAACAAAATATACACCAATACCACTCCACATACACACACATACACCCGAACACACCGCAACACCGCTCCCACATACACAAAACACTTAAAATACTCAAAACTAACCCAAAATACCTTAAAACACCATGCAACACCTCAAAACACCAACAAACACTTGAAACTTACTAGAAACACCAAATCTACACCAATACCATCCCCAAGACACCCCACACACACCCAAACTACTCAAAAATATTCCCAAACGCACTCAAAACACAACGCAACACTTCACAATACTTCCTAACACCCAAAACTCACTAGAAACACCCAATATATACCAAAATCACCCCCTACACACACCCAAGTAACTTAAAACACTCCAAACTAACCCCCCAAAACCTAACACAACCTCTTAAAATATGCACTCAAACACACCCAAATACTCCAACACACCCCAACACCACACTCAAGATACGTAAAATATACACAAAACCTCTAATACACACTGAAAACACACTCATAACACCGAAAAACACTCTGCAACACTACCAAACACACTTAAAACACCTCAAATATACCTCAAAACACCAAAATGCATAATAAAGAACGGCAACATTACGAGGGGGACTTACCTAAACATTGCGGCTTGGCTCCTCCTCCTCTTTCATTTCTATTTCTCCAACACCACTTCCGAGCCCTCGTCGCTGGCCTCCCTCCATCCCTACATCTCTACACAGACGGCTCCAAGACAGGTGAATGTGTGGGCGCAAGTGTATGGTCGTGTGAATGTGCCCTCAGGTTCCGGCTGCCTACCCATACATCGGTTTTTTCTGCTGAAATTTTTGCTATTGACAAAGCCATAGATTATGCTTTAAATTCAATTCATAATTCAATTGTCATTTTTTCGGACTCTATGTCAGCCCTTCAGGCAATAGAGTCCGGCCGCACGGATACAAATGAAATCCAGGGCAACATCATTAATAAGCTGAATTCATGTCATAAATCCTTCTCACTGGTTTGGGTGCCTGGACATTCCAATATACGCGGGAATGAACAGGCTGACATGCTAGCTCGGTCTGCTGCTGAGCTCGAGGGAGCGTGGAACCTCCGTCGGGATCTGCAGTCATGTCTCTCAGTTGTTAAATCATCAGCAAAACTCCTGTGGCAGAGTCACTGGGACAACCTCCACCTCCACACCACCAAACCTATCCTGGGCGAGTGGGCCTCCTCCAATCGCCCCACAAGGCGGGAGGAGGTGGTCCTCGCACGCCTCAGGATGGGCTGCACCCTCCCCACCCACATGCTCCCCTACATAGCCAACGCCTTCCCACCACAGTGTTCCAGCTGTAATGTCACTCTCTGTCGAGCACATCCTGCTTCACTGTGTGCGTTATCGTGAGGAGAGGCGGCCCTTGGCGGCGTATTGCCGGGGTCGCGGCCTCCCGCTAACGCAAACCACCCTCCTGGGTGATGAACACCCGGATGTGGTCGATAGACTGATGATTTACCTGACTGAGGCCAATTTAATCAGAGAGTTGTGATTTATGTGTATATATTATGTTATTTATTCTATGTATTTATTCTATATATTTATGTAAATAAAAGTATGAAAGTGTGTATGTTTCCAATTTTGCGTGATCTAATGTGAATGTTTTCCCTTCATGTATATATGCAATACGTAGTGATACTACGTAGCCACCCTGTGTGATTGTGATTTATCCCTCCCTCCCCCATGCCCTGACAAAGGACAATAGTTTTGAGATAGGTATAGGATCCCTGTGTGAATGAAGCGTGCATGAGGATATGTGAAGTCACTTAATGTTAAGATTTAAAAAATAAACAAAAATATATAAATAAATAAAGCCACTAAAAAACTGTATATATGTTAAAAAAAAAAAAAAAAAAAAAAAAAAAAGCTTTATTTTAAAAGAATTAAAAAAAAGTTAAAAAATAAATAAAGGGCCTAATACCCAAGACAGGGTGATGGCCAAAAAAAAAAAAAAAAAAAAAAAAAAATCTTCCTACTTTTCCCCCTCCTTTTCTCTTCCTCCTCCTTTATTTCTCCTTCCTTCTTCCTTCTACTACTACTATCTACTCACCAGAGCCTAGAAACACACCAAAACACGTAGAAATCACTAGATATTAGGCAAAATATTGACGAACTGGGGGGTTGGAAAAGAGGCGCCAGCCCGGGGCTGTGGTCATCACAGAGAACGGGAGCGGGGGTGACTCGGCCAAATTACGTAAATCATTTCAATTAAAAAATGACTTTTTGAGAAAACGAAGCCAAGGCCGAATGCTTGTTATTTTATGACATGATAAATACTTAAACTAATTTTCAAAATATCAAAACAACTCCAGCTTAACTAGTTTCAAAAATATATCTAAATTACGTACGTTAAACAGCGACCTCGTCATCAGTACTTAAAGATACACTTACAAGTACACAATACATTATATTCTGTTTATCTGTTCATTTACCTATCTACCACCCTATCAAATTACCTTCTTATCTGTTTATCTATCATCACACAGACACGCAAATACAGTATCAACAAACTGGCATGGATGGCTGGTGGCAAGACTGTGGTGGGTGCCGGGCTGTGTGTGTGTGTGTGTGTGTGTGTGTGTGTGTGTGTGTGTGTGTGTGTGTGTGTGTATGTTTACCTAGTTGTAGGTTTACAGGGCCTGGGCTTTATGCTCGTGTGGCCCCGTCTCCATATCTACACTTATCCAATCTTACTTTAAAAGTATGCACACTCGTTGCAGACACTACTTCTTCATTCAAACTGTTCCACGTCTCAACACATCTTTGCGGGGAACTATATTTTTTAACATCTCTCAGACATCTTCCCTTCCTCAGCTTTTTACAATGCGATCTTGTGCTTCGAATGTCATATTCTTCTCTCAGGATCAGTTTCTCATTATCCACTTGGTCCATTCCGTTGATCAATTTATAAACTTGTATAAGATCTCTCTCCCTTCTCTGTTCTATGGTTGGTAGATCCATAGCCTTTAGTCTCTCCTCATATGTCATCCCGTCATATTTTGGAACCATTCTTGTAGCCATTTTTTGTAGTTTCTCCAACTTCCTTATGTGTTTCTTTTTATGAGCGGTCCACACTACTCCTGCATATTCCAATCTGGGTCTTATTATAGTACTTGTTTGTTTTGTTTGTTTGTTTGTTTATTGTCATATTACACATACACATACAAAACAGTTACAATTAGGCAACTGCCCAAACACGTCGATAATATGACAAAGAGGACTAGATACCCGAAGGTATATGTGTCCTAATATACTCTTACTGAGATTGTAAATAATCTCAGAACAGACTCAAAACAGACAGGGGGGAAGAAACGGAAAAGAAACATATTGGTATTAATGAATGAATAAATAATTAATAATAATGATAATAATAGTGAATAATAGTAACAATTACAATGATAATAATAATAATAATAATAATAGTATATAATAATAATAACAAAAGAAGTGATAATAATAATAATAATAATAATAATAATAATAATAAAGTTAATGATAAAGGTAATAAGAATAGTAATAATAATAATAATAATTGCAATAATACAGAATAATACTAATGATGATAATAAGGAAAAATACTAGATATAGTAATAACTATAACAACAACAATCCAGATTGTATTTACAGGGCCTAAGCTTTATGCACGTGTGGCCCCGTCTCCATATCTACACTTATCCAATCTTACTTTAAAAGTCTGCACACTCGTTGCAGACACTATGCTTGATTCAAACTGATCCACGTCTCAACACATCATTGCGGGAACTAGATTTGGAACATCTCTCAGACATCTTCCTTGCTCAGCTTTACAATGCGATCTTGTGCTTCGAATGTCATATTCTTCTCTCAGGATCAGTTTCTCATTATCCACTTGGTCCATTCCGTTGATCAATTTATAAACTTGTATAAGATCTCTCTCCCTTCTCTGTTCTATGGTTGGTAGATCCATAGCCTTTAGTCTCTCCTCATATGTCATCCCGTCATATTCTGGAACCATTCTTGTAGCCATTTTTATAGTCTCTAACTTACTTATGTGTTAAATCTTTTCAAGGGGTCCACACTACTCCTGCATATTCCAATCTGGGTCTTATTATAGTACTTATCAATTTCTTCATCATTTCTTTGTCCATGTAGTGAAATGCTACTCCAATATTCCTTAGCAAATTATATGTCTCTCAAAAAATTCTATCAATAAGTGTGTGTGTGTGTGTGTGTGTCAGTAAAATGGTCTAATGGTGCACAAAGATCAAGGTAGAAATGTGTCCCAGTACTGAAGGGGTTAAAATAGAAATGGTGACTTTGCTACAACATTTCTACAAGCTCTTCGTGTTACACTTTGACAGATCTACACTCAAGAAAGTAGAAAAATATATATGTACAGTTTTATTACCTTAGAAAAATATGAAAAAAAATTATTGAAAGAAAAGTAAGTGTGTGTGTGTGTGTGTGTGTGTGCAAGAGTTGACCCGAGTACTGTGAATCTTCCGTGGGTTTCTGTGGCACACTGTTCACTTCCCTGCTTGCTTCTGTGCTTCCTCTAGACTCTTATTGAAGGTTGCCAGTCATATGCTACTACTACTACTACTACTACTACTACTACTACTACCATTACCTTTACTGCTACTAAAAACCTTCAGAATCAGCGAGAGAGAGAGAGAGAGAGAGAGAGAGAGAGAGAGAGAGAGAGAGAGAGAGAGAGAGAGTTGAGGATGTGCCTGATTCGAATAGTAACATAATAATAATAATAATAATAATAATAATAATAATAATAATAATAATGTCAATAAATTCAGCGGTCATTTTTATTAGTGTATTTATTCAGTTCACAAGCTTCATTATTACTATTATTCCTCATTTTTTTTTATCATTATTTGCATTTTTTCTATTCAAATCAGCTGGTCACACACACACACACACACACACACACACACACACACCATTCATAAGTAGTAACACAACATACAAGCAAATTATTTATATACCATCTTGTACACGTCAAAACAACAACAACAATGATAATAATAATAATAATAATAATAATAATAATAATAATAGTCCACTTTTTCCTTATATTTTCCTTTATTCAAACTATTTAACACACAAAAAGGTGCAATATGATACAAGAGAGAGAGAGAGAGAGAGAGAGAGAGAGAGAGAGAGAGAGAGAGAGAGAGGGGGCGGCAGCCAGACAGTGCTCTACGCCTCTCACAGCACACGATAATGGTAAAAGTCCATGAGAACAGAGCACAGGTTGACTCTCATTGTCAGGGTCACCACCAGCAGGAGCGGCAGCAGCGGCAGGGCGTACAGGAACACTCGCGGGGACTGCAGGATGGGCAGGGCTGCCAAAACAATGATAATAATGATAATAATGACTTTTTAAGCTCGTTATTATTATCATTTTCTTATTTATTTATTTTTTTTATTGTAGGATGGGCAAAACTGAGAAACAATGATAATAATGATAATACTAATGATAATAATGTTTTAGGTTCGTTATTGTTATCATTTTTATTATTTCTTTATTTATTCATTAATTCCTTTGTTGGAAGATGGATAGTGCTGAAAAAATAATGATAATAATAAATAATAATGATGATGATAATGTTTTCTGCTTGTTTTTGTTATCTTCGTGTGTTTTTTTTTCTCGTTATTCATTGATTCTTTTTATTTATTTGTGGGTTTAAATTGTTTTTGTATGTATGTGTGTTCATTTGTTTTTTTAATTTTTGAGTGTGAAAGAATTCGGTGATGTGTCGGTACTTTTCGTAATCTGCCGTTTTCTATACGTGTTACCGAAATGAAAAAAAAAATAATAATGACAACAATAATGATAATTTCACACTACTACTACAACTACTACTATTGCCACTATCACTACTACTACTACTACTATTACTACTACTACTACTACGACCACTCACCGCTGTATCCGAGGAATGTAATGTAGATGTAGTAGCCAATGGCGAACACCCACAGGAGGTTACCAAACAGGCGGGAAATGAACCAATCCTGACTGATGAACACTGCAACACACACAAACATATGCCAGTGTAAACAAAACCGACTTAAAATATGGACGGAAAGGAAAAAAAAATATGAGAAAAACACATAAATACAAGTCGGTGTAAACAAAATCGACTTAAAATATGGAAGGAAGGAAAAATATGATAAAAACACACGCTATTGTCAACAAAACCGACTTAAAAGATGGAAGGAAGGAAAAATATGATAAAAAGAGAGGAAGAGAAAATAATGATAATAAACAATAATAATGATTTCTTTGAGAGAGAGAGAGAGAGAGAGAGAGAGAGAGAGAGAGAGAGAGAGAGAGAGAGATAGAGAGAGAGAGAGAACAAACAGAAAAACACAGAAAACACACGAAACATGAAAAAACACACACATAAGCATATAAAACACATTAAAAACACCATCTCCTTCTCCTCCTCCTCCACAACCCACCATGGTACAAGAAGAGCTGGAAGAAGTGAAGAATGAGAAGTGGCGGGAAAAAGGCGTTAAGGTGGACATCAAAGGCGTACCCCCATTCCACGTCCTGATCTCTGCATGTTGACTTCACCAGCCGCTTGTTGGTGAAGAGCCTGGCGGAGAGAGAGAGAGAGAGAGAGAGAGAGAGAGAGAGAGAGAGAGAGAGAGAGAGAGAGAGAGAGAGATCTTTTGTTGTAATGAATTTTTATTAGGCAGAGAAGCGTCAAACCATCAAAATATCATTAAAGACACAAAGGTTAATGAATTACATACAAAATAAATGCAATATAGAGTTAGTGATATAAGACAGAGGGAGAGATTACCTGTGTGTCACCAACAGGAGGAGGAGGAGGAGGAGGAGGAGGAGGAAGGCATGTGAATTAATAGCAGAGAAAGTTGTTATTATTATTATTGTTGTTGTTGTTGAGAGAGAGAGAGAGAGAGAGAGAGAGAGAGAGAGAGAGAGAGATAGGAAAATAAAAACTTACAAAACACACACACACACTTACCAGAGCAGTGTTGCCACCACCACGCCCACGGCCAGGGTATCCACGCACACAGTGTACAGAAGGAAGGTGAGAAAGCTGGCAACACTGAGGCGCAACACAACGGCAAACCCAACCGATGTTACTGCGAAGGCAATTTAATATATCAACATCATCATCAGCACCTCTCTCTCTCTCTCTCTCCACTTTTAAGCCTCTACGCACCATCCAAGCCACTTCCTCAGTTTGGCTCCGGCCGTCAGAGGGGAAGGGCGCACGCACTTTCGCTTCCCCTACACCCCCCCCCCTATACATTTACTCCATTTTCTTCGCCCCATCCACCCCATGACGGCCGGATAGTACGTGGATAGTGTTAATAGTACCATGTGTGTCAGGGTGGACTATTAGAAGTGGCGTAGGGGTGATATTACTACTATTGCTGCTGCTATTATTTTTTTTCTTTTTTCTCCTCCTCCTTCTTCTTTTTCCTCTTCCTCCTCCTCCTCCTCCTCCTCTTGTAATTTCTTTCCTATTTATTTAGTGACGTATTAGTGCATCATTTCTTCTCCTCCTCCTCCTCCTCTTCTTCTTATTATTATTCTAACTCTTCCTCTTCAGCACTAATGAAGATGTGTGGTCCCTGTCTTACTCCCACCAGAATGACCTCACCTAACCCATTCATTCTATCTCTTTCCTTCAGCACTAGTGAAGATGTGTGGTCCCTGTTGTACCTGCTATTAATCTGTTACTATTATTATTATTATTATTTGAACTCTCGTTCAGCACTAGTGAAACTAAAGCAATAAATTATACCGATTAATGAAAATATATAAGTAAATTAATAAAATAAGAGTTTGAGGAGGAGGAGGAGGGTGGGCAATCTGACCTTAGTTTAAACCCTAATCTAACCTAACCTCTCTCTCTCTCTCACAGATCATGACCCAAGGAAGGATACGAGAGGGAAGGAAGAAAACTGTGTGTGTGTATGTACGTTTGTCTTTAGTGTGTGTGTGTGTGTGTGCGTGAGCGATGTTAAGAGGTCGCAGATTCCGTGTGTTGGGTGTGTGTGTGTGCGCGTGTGTGTGTGTGGTGTGTGTGGTGTTGGCGGTGGTGTGGTGGAGTGGTGGTGGCTCAGAGCTGCACCACCACCATCGCTACCAGGATGTCCTTGAGTCTACAAACGTGTCTAAATTCCTCGAAAGGTGAGTGTGTGTGTGTGTGTGTACGTGCGCGCGTGTGTGTGCGCGCGCGTGTGTGTTTATAATGTGTCTATATATAAACAAAATAAATATTTGTAAAAGCTTATCTCTCTCTCTCTCTCTCTCTCTCTCTCTCTCTCAGACCCAATATTCTTCCTATATCCCTTTCCTAACCTAATCTCTCTCTCTCTCTCAGCCCAAGAATTTTAACTCTACAACCACTCAAGACTCAAGAAGCATGTAGTAGTGGTGGTGGTGGTGTGGAGGTGTTGGTGGTGGTGCCGTCATCACCACACAACCTGGCAGCGAGGAGTGCCGTTCGAGAGGGCTGGGGTGCCTACTTGCCGCACTCCTGGGCTCTCGTTTTCTATGTTGGCGCTGTGGATCGACCCTCTGTCCAGGTCTGTGTGTGTGTGTGTGTGTGTTTGCCTATTCTTTCATCATTTATGTCTAGTTTCTCTCTCTCTCTCAATTCTTCTTTTTCTTTGTCTCTTTCTCTCTCTCTCTCTCTCTCTCTCTCTCTCTCTCTCTCTTTTGAAATATAACCCAACCTAACCTAACCTAACCTTACTCTCTCCCTCTCTCTTTCTCTCTCTCTCACAGGAGCGCTTGATTAGGGAGTCCCAAACACACAGGGACATCGCACAGGACCCCAGCTTTCCTGACAGCTATGCCACACTGACCCTGAAGACCCTCGCACTGCTGGCCTGGACACAACAGAGCTGCCCCAGTGCCAAGTTTGTGTTGAAGGCTGACGATGATGTTTTTCTCAATGTTCCACGCCTCCACGTCCTCACCAAGTGCCTATACAGTGCCATGATCGAGGTTTACAAAAAGGTTCATGGTGACTGTGGTGGTAGGGAGCTGGTGAGTCACTATATTGATGCGAGGACTAAGGGTTATGAGTCGTATGTCATCGGTGGGTATCTCTATCGTAACGTGAAGACCGACAGGAGTGGGGCGTCAAAATGGCAGCTCTCCAGATCGGTTTACGCGAAAGACACACTGCCGAACTACGTCTCGGGAACTGCGTATGTTCTGAGCGCTAATATCATCCCACACTTACTCGAGGCCGCCAAACACACACCCATAATCCACTTGGAAGACGTGTATCTGACTGGTTTGGTAGCGACAGAACAACTAAAATTACGTCTCACAAATATCGAGGGTTTTGAGCGATTTCGACCACGATTTGAAGGCCCCTGTGTTTACCAAGACTTACTGACCGCGCACGGCTTTACCCCAGGGGAGCTCAGGGCCGCCACGCACTCTACTCTGGGGTTAGGGAATGGTGTATGTGATGGAGTGCTTACGAAGGCTGCGATTAGGTTGAATAAAGTGCTAACAGCTATATTTCCAAAGCTCCTGTGTCCGGTATTAGTGATGTGGATGTTAGTGAGGTGATCTGAATGTGTGTGTGTGTGTGTGTGTGTGTTTATTTATGGTTGTGAAAAATCATTGCATTTCTTTCCTTTTTATGTGTGTGTGTGTGTGTGCGTTTTTTATGTTATTTATTCCCGCGTAACCGATTTTCCGCTTGCGTTTTGCCGTCACTGCTCGCTAATACTCATGATTGCTTCCACACGCACTGCTTAACAAACAACAACAACAACAAGTCTTTATGCCAATCAATTAAATGAATCTCAATACTCAAGTTTGGCTCAAGTTTGGCTTCCATTAAATATACTAATCACAAATGAATAAATACAATAACTCCTCCTCCTCTTCCTCTTCTTGTCATAAGTCAAAATATAAAGACAATTTTTTTTTTTTACTGTATAAATATTAAAACACATTTGATCAAGTTTTCTCTCTCTCTCTCTCTCTCTCTCTGGCTTCCTTTAACACACACACCACCACAGAGAAGGTTAACGACAAGTCACATTTTAAAAAACGCGCTAAAGATTAAAATGAGGAGATATTTTTTCAGAGTTTACGTACAAAAAGGGAAAACCGTTTGGGTATTTTAAGATATTGTAAGGTTGTTCATCTCTCAATACTCATTCTTGCTTCCATTTAACCCTTTCAGTATTGGGACGTGTTTTTACCTTGAGTTTTGTCTACCGTTAGACTATTTTAGTGACATTAGCAAGGGTCTATGGAGGGCACAAGATTAATGGCCACAGTCTTCACTATTTTTAATCCCTTCAGTACTGGGATGCATATTTACCTTGAGTTTTGTGTACCATTAGACCATTTTGTTGGCAGAAGATTAATGGCCAGTCTTCACTATTTTAACCCCTTTAGTACTGGGATGCATTTTTACCTTGAGTTTTGTGTACCATTAGACCATTTTAGTGACAGCAAGAGTGTATGGAGGGCAGAAGATTAATGGCCACAGTCTTCACCATTTTAATCCCCCACATGAGTTTCTGAAGGTGTACAAAGTCACCAAATAGTCACCAGGAGAAATATGGAAACACGTCATGCTACTGAAGGGGTTAGCAGTGTATCACCGAGAAAATTATATACAATTACTACACACGCAAATTACTTAAGAACACCTGTATGTCACTCAAATATACTGAATACTCATAATTACTTCCAAAACCAGCACTGGAGTAGGAAAATATTAGCAGCTTAGTTATAAAATGCTGGAAAAATCTGAATGTTAACACGGACAAAGATTTTAGTACACTCTGCTTTGAATTTCACTGTTATTGTTGCTTCTGCTTCACAAACACAATATTAACACTTCTCCAATATATCAAGCAGGAAATTGTGTTTTTTGGCACATTTGGCACACTTAGAAAAATACTATTAATCTCTTATTATCTATCTCAGCCAGCCAGATTAGAGAAAAATGAATTTAAGTGATGAAATATGCAAGAAATACAGCTTTTTGGTGTGTTATGGGTAGAAATACACTTAGAAAAATACTATTAATCTCTTATTATGTATCTCAGCTAGCCAGATTAAAGAAAAATGAGTGAGATAGAGAAATATACAAATAATATTACTATCTCTTCATTATATTATGCATGAATGAGTTTTTTGGTGTGTTATGAATAGAGATACACTTAGAAAAATACTATTAATCTCTTATTATGTATCTCAGCTAGCCAGATTAAAGGAAGATGAGTGAAATAGTGAAAAATATAAAGCTAATATCACTTTTTTCAATTTGTAATGCAAGAAACAGTTGTGCGGCACGTTTTAGATAGAAATACACTTAGAAAAATATTATTAATCTCTCTTATGTATCTCAGCCAGCCAGATTAAAGGAAAATGAATGAGATAGTGAAATATAAATCTAATATTACTAACTCTTCATTATATTATGCCAGAAATAGATTTGTTTGGTGTGTTGTATATATAAATACTTGTAGGAAATGTTACTAAGCTCTTGTGAATCTTGGACGATATTAGTGATGTTGGTAAAATAGAAAGTAATGATTAAAATAGTGAAGTATGTGTTGTTTGTTGAGCAGGAAAGAGTTAGTACCAGATACACTGAAAGACTTTAAGGAAATGTATAAACTCTTGTGAATCTTGGACGATATTACCAAGGTTGTTGAAATAGAAAGAAAATGACTGAAATAATGAAGAATATGTCATTTGATAAGCTAAAAATAATGATGTGAGATAAATAAATAGCAAGACTTGTCAGAAATATTACCAACCTCTTGTGAATCTCAAATTATATTACTTGCATTGTTAAAATAGAAAGAAAATGCCTGAAATAATGAAGTATGCGCCATTTGTTGAGGAAAAAGAGTTTGTACCAGATAAACACATAGAAACAGTTCCAAATATTACTAAACTCTTGTGAATCTTGGACGAAATTACTTACATTGTTAAAATAAAAAGAAAATGAGTAAATAATGAAATATATGTCATTTGATAAGCTAGGAATAATAAAATAAACAGAAAGACTTGTCGGAAATATTGCCAAACGCTTGTAAATCTCGGACGATATTACTTGCATGGTTTAAATAGAGGAAAAATGATTGAAAGAGTGGAATATGATGTTTGTTAAGGAAGAACCAGTTGTACCAGATAGAAATGCAGACTTGTGGGAATATTATTAAACTCATCAATCTCAAAATGTCAATAAATGTCCACCAGAATCTCAAAAAATGTCCACCAGAATCTTAAATGTCAACAACTGTCCATCAGTATCTCAAAATGTCAACAAATGTCCACTAGAAATGTCCATTGGTATCTCAAATGTCAACAAATGTCCACCAGAATCTCAAATGTCAACAAATGTCCATCGGTATCTCAAAATGTCAACAAATGTCCACCAGAATCTCAGAAAATGTCCATAAATGTCCAGCAGTCTCACAAATGTCAATAAATGTGATGGTTGACGCCACAATACTCCACAATGTCACAAAAACCACTTGAGTTCCTAAATATTAATAAAAATATATGAAAAAAACATTTGAGACTTTTAATAAACCGAAAATATTAAAAATTACCAAAAAAAAAAAATAAATAAAAATAGTGTTGAAATAAATAAATAAATAGAAAAATAGATAAATGAATAAAAATCGACTTGGGCCTTTTAATATACCACAAACATTTCAAATTATGAAGAAAAAACTGAAAAATAAATGAAAACTGCCTTAAAATAAATAAATAAATAAATAAATACTTAACATCAATAAGAAAATATATTAGAAATAACTTTAGTCTTTTAACAAACTCAAAAATAAATAAATAAATAAAAACAACCTCAAAGAAACAAACTAAAGAAATAATAAAAACAAAACAAAGAGAGAGAGAGAGAGAGAGGAAGCAAGGAGATAAACCATTGCCTGTTTGAATACCACAGCTAGACTAGTAAGAGTTGACAGATTTATTGATTTATTTTCATTTTCCTTAAGCCTATAGCACCTGTAGGCCTAATGGAAGAGTGTGGGAAGTGGTGTCCAGTGTCCAGCTTCCACCCATTAGTGACCCAGGATGTTTTCTGTATAGTGGTGGGCATATTAGGGCCCATATCAACACCCAGGCGCATCTTTGGTGTAGGAGAATTCACACCTCAACCTGGGACCTCTCTCTCTCTCTCTCTCTCTCTCTCTCTCTCTCTCTCTCTCTCTCTCTCTCTCTCTCTCTCTCTCTCTCTCTCTCTCTCTCTGTCTCTCTCTGTCTCTCTCTCTGTCTGTCTGTCTGTTTATCTCTCTCTTTGTCTGTCTGTCTCTGTCTTTGTCTGTCTGCCTGTCTATCTGTCTGTCTCTTTCTGTCTCTCTCTCTGGCACCTGGGTATCCTGGTGACATGTAGCTAACTTTAAACCACTCCACAAATGGCAAAGCTTCAAGGCGGCACGTGGTGGGATTAGAACCTACACGTGGATGTCTGCCCGATTCCACCACCACCACCACCACCACCACCTTATCCACTACACCACCACCACCTTATCTACTACACCGCATCCCTGTAGAAATAGTGGTGAAGGTAGAAATGGTGGTGAAAGAAGTAGAAATAGTGGTTGAGAGATAGAAAAATGGTGAAAGACAGAAATAGTGGTGAAAATAGTAGAAATAATGGTGAAAGACAGAAATAGTGGTTGAGAGATAGAAATAGTGGTGAAGGAAAGTAGAAATAGTGGTGAAAAAATGTAGAAATGGTGTGTTGGGGTCACCAGGTATACAAACACACAGCATTACTCACCACACAGCCACAGACACAGCAGCACCACAAACGCTGGGTCGTCGCGGGCAAACTGTGCTTTCGTTTCTGTGGAACACAAACAAACGAACAAACTATTAGGAAAGTGTGGAGGGGTTTGGATGTTGTTCATTTTGTTGTTGTTTTGTTTTCTCTCTCTCTCTCTCTCTCTCTCTCTCTCTTTATTCAATTTTTTAATTTCATTTCTCTCTCTCTCTCTCTCTCTCTCTCTGTTTTATTTTCTCTTTTAATCTTATTCTCTCTCTCTCTCTCTCTCTCTCTCTCTCTCTCTCTCTCTCTTTTTATTTTTCTTTTTAATCTTATTCTCTCTCTCTCTCTCTCTCTCTCTCTCTCTCTCTCTCTCTCTCTCTTAATCTCTCTCTCTCTTTTCTCTCTAATCTCTCTCTCTCTCTCTCTCTCTCTCTCTCTCTCTCTCTCCCACCCTCCCTCCCTCTCTCCCCCCATACAAACACACACACACACACACACACACACACACACACACACACACACACACCACAGCCAGCTTACGTTTTCTATACTGGAAATTCCGATAGACCTTCTGTGGAGCTATGAAGAGGTAAACCATCTGCCAGGCGGCGAACTCAAAATCCATCTGCCGGAATTTGAGAAGACGGCGAAGGTACTTGTAGCGTTTTGCCGCGGCCGTCATGCAGTCGTGTCTATGGGGAGAGAGAGAGAGAGAGAGAGAGAGAGAGAGAGAGAGAGAGAGAGAGAGAGAGAGAGAGAGAGAGAGAGAGTTATTATTATTTGTCATATCTCAAAATTTTCTGCTATTATTATTATTGATTAATTGATTGAGAGAGAGAGAGAGAGAGAGAGAGAGAGAATCATATCTCAAAATTACTTCTATTACTATCATTATTTTTCTTAGAGAGAGAGAGAGAGAGAGAGAGAGAGAGAGAGAGAGAGAGAGAGAGAGACCTGTGGGTGGCCGGGAGGGAGGGTGAGGCTGAGCAGTGGCGAGGGGTGGGGTGGCAGCGGTGGTGGTGGCGGTGGAGCCGGTTGGTGATTGGACACGTGACGGTGGTGGTGATGTGTGGTACTTGTGAATGCCACTGTGGGGGAGACAAAACAGTAATTACATACATTACACACCTGAAAACACCTGAAAAATTATATACAGTTTGTGAAGCTGTAGAAAATCACCAAATAGTCACCAGAAGGAATAGGGAAATGCGAGAATGAACAAAGGTTTAATCATACTGCAAAAATGGCATTCTCGCAAATAAACTGTCCAGCACACTTCCCTCGATTCACAGCTCCCCCTTCGCAGCTCTTCCACCCAGCTGATATGCGGTCACATATTTGGAGCCACACTATTGGGCAACGAGAGAGAGAGAGAGAGAGAGCAGACAGCATTTGTTTGAGTGTGTGTATTTATCTAGTTGTAGTTTTCCAGGGCGTGGGCTTTACGCTGGTGTGGCCCCGTCTCCATATCTACACTTATCCAATTTTTCTTTAAAGCTCTGCACACTTGTTGCTGACACCACTTCCTCACTCAAACTGTTCCAAGTCTCAACACATCTTTGCGGGAAACTCAATTTTTTAACATCTCTCAGACATCTTCCTTTCCTCAGCTTTTTACTATGCGATCTTGTGCTTCGGATGTCATATTCTTCTCTCAGGATCAGTTTCTCATTATCCACTTCATCCATTCCGTTGATCAATTTATAAACTTGTATCAGATCCCCTCTCTCCCTAATCTGTGTGTGTGTGTGTGTGTGTGTGTGTGTGTGTGTGTGTGTATGATCATTTTTATGTCGTGATACAGCAGACATTTATTATTTATTATCCTCTTCCCCTATTTGTTACCCATTTTCTTTATATCCAATGTTTTATTACCATTTCCTCCTATCTCTTTATTCATTACCATACTCTCTCTCTCTCTCTCGTTGACCAATAGCGTGGCTCCATAATGTGGCGTCAAATCAGCTGGGTGGAGGAGCTGAGAATAGAGGCGAGCGCGCGGGATGGTTTTTTGGCGAGAGTGCCGCAAAATAAAGAGAAAGCCTCGATCACAGTTCTAACCACGTGACCACAAGCTATAGAACGTATATAAGTGTAATACCGCCTGAGTCTCCTGCCTATATTAACATGTTAGAAGGCATATATATAAGCCTAAATAAATTCCACACCTGCCACACACCTGCTGCAAATAGTCTCAGGAAATCCCGAGTCCCTTCCGTCTATTAATTATAATAACAACAAATAAATAATCAGAAAAAGGAAAACCACTTCTTTCATCCTTGCCACGCCATCTCCCTTAATTCATGTTATTTACGGGAACGGAGCCCCCTTCCCCACACTTACAGCCCCCCCCACCTGCAGGGAGGCCACACCTGTCACCTAAGGGCTAATTACCTCATTCCAGCAGCGGGAAGTGGTGTTAAATGGCCAAAATTGGTGTTCAGGGTGGTGTTGTTGACATTACTGTGTTGAGGGGCGGTTAGACTCTGTGTCCTATCTCTCTTTATCTATCTCTTTCTCTCTCTTTCTTTCATTCTTTCTCTCTTTCTCTCTTATATTTTTTCTCTTCTTTTTCTTATAAATTTGTTCCTCGCTTTCTTATTTAATCTCTCTCTCTCTCTCTCTCTCTCTCTCTCTCTCTCTGATCTTGCGGCGCCTGTTTTAAAATCCACCCATCTCTCTCTCTCTCTCTCTCTCTCTCTCTCTCTCTCTCTCTCTCTCTCTCTCTCTCTCTCTCTTTCTTTTTTTTTTTGTATATTTGTTCTTTGTATATTTGTTCTTCTCTCTCTCTCTCTCTCTCTCTCTCTCTCTCTCTCTCTCTCTCTCTCTCTTATTATAACCATTTATCCTTACAATGAAGAAAAATAAAGAGAAATCAAGCAAAAAAAATAAAAAGCAATGTAAATATATATATATATATATATATATATATATATATATATAAAAAAGAGAATAAACTATAAAATAAAGGGGAAAAGTCAACATGCCGGCCAAGGGAAACTGTGCACCCCTTCCAGCTGTAATGTAAACACAACCTACCTCACCACATATTTTATCCACTTAACACCACTTCCTGCTGCTGGAATGAGGTAATTAGTCTCCAGGTAACAGATGTGGCCTTCTTGCAGGTGTGGGGGGCGCCAGGTGTACAAGGGGCGTTGCACCCTTAAAATAGAGAGGTGATATGAGGCGTGTGATATCAACCTTGTATAATTCACGTATTTTTTGTGTATTTTTGTGTTGAGGTGTTTGATTGTGTGTTTGTGGTGTTGTTTGCTTCTCCTGTTGTTTATTAGATAGTTATTGGTGTGTTGTGTGATTTAACTGAGTTTCCTAACCTAAACAGACACACAGGGCCGGATTTAAGAATTTAGGGACCCTAGGCAGAGGTAGGCATAGGGGGGATTCTGTATACATCCATAGGGAGCCCCGAGACACACGCACACACACACATAAAAAACAAGAAGAAAATAAATAGAAAATAAAAGGGAATAAAGCAATTTAAACACACACACACACACACATACATACATACACACACATACATACACACACCATAATCCATTTCTTTCATCCATTTTCTCTTTTTTTCTTTTTTTAGCGATTAATGAAGGAGAGAGGGAAGAAAGGTCGTTAAAATGGTGTTCCGAGACTACCTGTGTGACCTTATTGGTGTTGGGGTCAGTGCCGGCCTGACCTTCACCTTCTACTACCTGTTCAAGACGGGGAGAGAGATTGTGCACCATTTAAAGGTCAGTGTGTGGTAGTGGTGTTGTGTGGGGTAGGTGAGGTAAGGTTAGGTTAGGCTAGGTAAGGTTGGGTTAGGTTAGGTTAGGTAAGGTTAGGTTAGATTAGGTAAGGTTGGGTTAGGTTAGGTTAGGTAAGGGAAGGGAAGGGAAGGGAAGGTTAGGTTAGGTTAGGTTAGGTGAGGTTAGGTTAGGTTAGGTTAGGTTGGGTAAGGTAAGGTAAGGTTAGGTTAGGTTAGGTAAGGTTAGGTTAGGCAAGGTTGGGTTTGGTTGGGTTGGGTTAGATTAGGTAAGGTTAGGTTAGGCTAGGCTAAGCTAGGCTAGGCTAGGCTAGGTCAGGTTGATTTTAAGGCATTTATTTCTGAATTTCTTTGTAAAAAGCAAAAATCTCTCTCTCTCTCTCTCTCTCTCTCTCTCTCTCTCTCTCTCTCTCTCTCTCTCTCTCTCTCTCTCTCTCTCTCTAGGATGCAGTAGAGCTGGAGGTGGAGCCCGGGCTGATCCTGGCGGTGCGTGAGGGTGGTGGTGCGCTGAATGCCTGTGTGCGGGGGGTGGTGAAGGCCTGCGAGGAGCCCATACACAGCCTGGCCCGGCCCACCAGCTATGGGGTGTGCTGGAGACACACCATTAAAGAACACCTCACGTCGCAGGTGTTTGGGTTCTGGTGAGTCGTGGAGGGGAGGGTAGTGGTGTTGTTGGTGGTGGTGGTGGTGCACAGTTGTGGTGGTGTGTGGTTGTAGTGGCAGTGGTGGTGTGGTGGTAGTTGTAAAAGTAGTAGTAGTAGTGGTGGTGGTGGTGTTAGTGTTAGTGGTAGTGATAGTGGTGGTAGTTGTAGTATTAGTTGTAGTGGTAATGGTGGTGGTGGTAGTGATAGTAGTAGTAGTAGTAGTGGTAGTGGTGGTGGTGGTAATAGTAATAATAATAATAATAATAATAATAATAATAATAATAATAATTAATGTTGCTGTCTTATTCAGTATAAAAATAAATATAATGTAATGGTAGTAATAATGGTAACAATGGATGATGGTGGTGGTGGTGGTGGTGGTAGTTAGATAATAATAATAATAATGATGATGGGAAGTGGTGGTGGTGGTAGTAGTAATAATAATAATAATAATAATAATAATGTGTGTGTGTGTTGCAGGTTGAATGACAGTTTGCCGCTGTCTACCTCCACAAACAGTGTTCCCTTCATGCTGTTGAGGAAAGGAGTGGGCGTCAAGGTGAGAGAGAGAGAGAGAGAGAGAGAGAGAGAGAGAGAGAGAGAGAGAGAGAGAGGCAGACAGCGAGTCAGAAAGACAGAGAGAGAGAGATAGACAGAAAGACATAGAGAGAGAGATACAGAGGCAGAGAGAGATAGAGAGAGAGAGAGAGAGAGAGAGAGAGAGAGAGAGAGAGAGAGAGAGAGAGAGAGAGAGAGAGAGAGAGAGAGAGAGAGATACAGAGACAGAGATAGAAAGAGATAGACGGAGAAAGAGACAGACACAGAGAGAGAGAGAGAGAGAGAGAGAGAGAGAGAGAGAGAGAGAGAGATAGACAGAGAAAGAGAGAGAGAGAGACAGACCCAATCCAACCAACCCAACCCAACCCAACCCAACCCAACCCCCTCAATGCTTCCCACAGATCAGCGAGCCAGGCATGTTGGAGGCTGTGGACATGACGATAGTGAGCGAGAAATTTGACGCAGCAAATTCCTCGTTTTTGGACCATGTGTGGGGGTGGATGAAGGGCGTGAGGACCACAGGAACACAGCATACAGAGGTGAGACTGTGCTGTGTGTGTATGCTATGTGTGTTTGTGCATGTGTGTGTGTATGTGTGTTTGTGTGTGTGTGTGTATGTGGTGTTAGGGTGGTCTAACGCTGTGTGGGGATGTGTGTGTGCTGTGTGTGCTGTGTTTTTATTTCTTTTGATATTTTTTAGTGTTTTTTTTATGTTTTTCTGTGTTTAAAAGGTTGACACAGCATATTGGGGTGAGGCAAGGCTGTGCTGTGTGTGCTGTGTTTTTATTTCTTTTGATATTTTTTAGTGTTTTCTATGTTTTTCTGTGTTTAAAAGGTTGACACAGCATATTGGGGTGAGGCAAGGCTGTGCTGTGTGTGCTGTGGTGCAGTTTTTTTTATATTTTTGTATTTCTTTGTGTTCTTTTTATTTATTTATTTATTTTCTGTGTTTATAAAGTTGAAACAGCAGATTGAGGTGAGGTGAGGCTGTGGTGTGCTGTGTGTGTGTGTGTGTCATTATTTTAGTTATTTTGTAGTGTTCTTTCGATATTTTTTTAGTGTTGGAAAGATGCTGTGGTGGTGGTGTGTGGTGGTGTGTGGTGATGATGTGTGGTGCTGGGGTGTTCTGTGGTAGTGGTGGTGGTGTGGTGGTGTGTGGTAGTAGTGGTGTGATGTGGTGTATGATGCTCTGGGACTGTGTGGTGACGTGTAGTGGTGGTGGGTGGTGTGTGGTGATGTGTTTGTACTGAGAATGCATTTCCTTACATTTCTTTCTTTCTTTATTTTATCTACTACTACTACTACTACTACTACTACTACTACTACTACTACTACTACTACTACTACTACTACTACTACTACTACTACTACTACTACTACAGGAGATGCTGCTGGAAGGAACAAGTGTGCTGGGCATTGGACGGCTTGTGTTAGGAGCAGAGGGCCTGTGTCTTGACCCCTCCGACTCTGTCCCCTACATGATCACTACCAGGACTAAGAAGGTGTGTGTTCGTGTGTGTGTGTGTGTGTGTGTGTGTGTGTTGAGTTTTTCCTTTCATTCATATTTTATTTCTTACATCTTTCTCTATTTTATTTCTTTTTATTCAACGTAGCAATAAATAAAAAAATTCTCGTTATTTCTTCTTCTATTTCTTGTTTTCTCTCATTCGTTTAGTTTTTCTCCTATCTTTTCTGTATTTATTTCTTTTTCTTCTTTTTATTCAATGTAACACTCAGTATCTTTAAAAATCTTATACTATTTCTTCTATTTCTTGTTTTCTTTCATTCATATACTTTCTCTCTCCTTCTATCTCTTGTTTTATTCTTTTTCTCATTATTCTATCTCCATTTTTCAATTTATCAGTCAATATCTTTAAAAATCTTCGTACTTTTTCTTCTATTTCTCCTTCTATCTCTTTCTATCTTATTCTTTCTCTTCTTTTTCTATCTCTTGTTTTATTCTTTTTTCTTTTTATTCTATCTCCTTTTTCAATTTAGCAGTCAATGTCTTTAAAAATCTTTGTACTTTTTCTTCTATTTTTCCTTCTATCTCTTTCGATCTTATTCCTTCTCTTCTTTTTCTATCTCCATTATCATTCTGGCAATAAATGTCGTAAAAGTCACCATTTTTTCTGTCTACATTACCAATATTATTTGTTGTTATTTCTCTCTCCTTTCATAAACTAATTTTCTTTTATTTCCATCTCTTCTTCTATCTCCCTTACCAGTGTAGCAATAAATGTTTTAAAAAATCAATTACTTCTTCAATTTCTCTTTCCTTTCATTAACACATTTTCTCTCTATCTCTTCCTTTTATTCTGTCTACATTACATTACTTCTATCTCTTCTATTTCTATCTCCATCACCAATCTATGAATAAATGTCTTAAAAAATCGATTATTTCTACAGAGTCTCCTTGAGGACCTGCAGGCGCCCCTCCCGTACTTCAGGGCCCTGGGGATGATGGCGGCCCTGGGGGGAGCTTACTGTGTCCTGAGGTGAGGCTGGGCAGGGTAGTGAAGGAAGGGACTGGAGGAAGGGAGGAGGGGGTGACAAGGAAAAGCAAGGAAGGAGGGAGAAATTATGATAGAGATGGGAAGGTAGGAAGGGAGGGGAGGGTAACAAGGAAAGGGAGGGAAGGAGGTAGCAGGAGGGAGAGAGGAAGGGATGGAGGGAGGAAGAAATAATGACAGGGTAATGATAGAGATGGGAAGGTAGCAAAGGATTGGAGGCAGTGTTGAGGAAGAGAGAGAGTAGAGGTTATGATAAGACAGTGGCTCTCAGATTACCTCACTATATTCTCTATGGTGGCTCTGTGATGACTTGTGCTGCCCTCTCTTCCTCCTCTTGCTTTCTCTCTTGGCAGCTGTTGTTCCTCTTCCTCTTATCTTGGTGACATTCTCTATCATACAGCTCTTCCTTCACACAGAACTACATTCACTAACAGCCCTAACCCCTTCAGTACCATGACGTGTTTCCATATTCATTCTGCTTAAGATTTGGTGATTTTACGCAGGTTCAGAAATTTATGTGGTGATTTGAATAGTGAAGACTGTGACCATTAACCTTCTGCCCTCCATAGACCCTTGCTAATGTCAATAAAATCATCTAATTGTACCCAAAACTCAAGGTAAAAATGTGTCCCAGTACTGAAGAGGTTAAAATAGTGAAGACTGTGGCCATTAACCTTCTAACCTTCATAGACCCTTCCAAATGTCAATAAAATCGTCTAATTGTACCCAAAACTCAAGGTAAAAATGTGCCCCAATACTGAAGGGGTTAAATTACTGAAGACCGTGGCCATTAACCTTCTGACCTCCATAGATCCTTCCTAATGTCAATAAAATGGTCTAATTGTACCCAAAAACTCAAGGTAAAAATGTGTCCCAGTACTAAAGAGGTTGAAATAGTGAAGACTGTGGCCATTAACCTTCTGACCTCCATAGATCCTTCGTAATGTCAAAAAAATGGTCTAATGGTACACAAAACTCAAGGTAAAAATGTGTCCCAGTACTGAAGGGGTTAAAATAGTGAAGACCGTGGCCATTAACCTTCTCACCTCCATAGAGCCTTTCTAATGTCAATAGAATGGTCTAATGGTACCCAGAACTCAAGGTAAAAATGTGTCCCAGTACTGATGGGGTTAAAATAATGAAGACTGTGGCCATTAACCTTCTGACCTCCATAGATCCTTCGTAATGTCAAAAAAATGGTCTAATGG
Organism: Portunus trituberculatus; assembly: GCF_017591435.1. NCBI lineage: Eukaryota > Metazoa > Arthropoda > Malacostraca > Decapoda > Portunidae > Portunus > Portunus trituberculatus. The sequence goes on along the minus strand of NC_059255.1, from coordinate 4,648,959 downwards.
TACACAAAACTCAAGGTAAAAATGTGTTCCAGTACTGAAGGGACTAATATTTCCTCCCTAACCTAACCTAACTTAATATAACATCTCCCTAAATCTACCCTAACCTAACCTACCCCTTAGGATGGCTGGCCAGCTGGTGGAGGCATGGAAGCAGAGAAGAAGACGAAGAAGAGAACTGCGATTACTTGAAGAGGCGAGAGCTAGACAAGGAACCACTGGAGCTACAATAGGGGAAAGCGACTTGCCGGAGAGCCTCATGTGTGTGGTGTGCTGTGGCCTCAGGGATGTGCTGCTGCTTCCCTGCCGACATATGTGTGTGTGTGGGGCCTGCGCGCTGCAACTCCCTGAACCGAGAGCCTGCCCTGTGTGTCGGACTGAGGTGGAAAGTGTGCAGCCTGTGTTTTATTCGTGATCTGGGTGTTTTGGGTTTTTTTTTTTTTTTTTTTTTGTGTGTGTGTGTGTGTGTGTGTGTGTGTGTGTGTGTGTGTGTGTGTGTGTGTGTGTGTGTGTGTGTGTGTGTGTTTTCAGTGCTTTATTTAATTTCTTTAAGTTGTGTTATTTTATTTTTTATTCTCTCTCTCTCTCTCTCTCTCTCTCTCTCTCTCTCTCTCTCTCTCTCTCTCTCTCTCTCTCTCTCTCTCTCAGTGTTATAATCAAACTACATTATTCTCTCAAGCATTTATGTATGTGTGTATGTATGTATGTATGTATGTATGATAGAGAACAAGTGTATTATATGAATTAGTAATAGATGGAAGGTGTACATACATATATATATTTATGTAGGTGATGAGAACGCACACAGGTACACATAAGTAGTGGCTCATGTGCGTAGGGGGTGGTGTACATGTGGTGGTGACGTGTACAGAGTTAAATAAATGGTGATGACATGTTTATTGTCTTTAAATTGAACGAAATCCAAACAAAAAGTTAACTCCAGAATTGATAAACTCTAGAATTCTGTCTTTTCTTTATTTTCTTCTATCTTTCTCCATCTCCCTCATACCTAGCATCCTTAACCCCTTCAGTAGCATGACACATTTCCATATTCATTCTGGTGACTATTTGGTGATTCTATACAGCTTCAGAAACTCATTTGGGGTATTAAGATAGTGAAGACTCTGTCAAATTGTCTTAAAATACCCTAAAAACAAGCCTAACTATCTTAATGTGCCTTAAAAACATGCCAAACTATCTTTAAATGCCATAAAAAACATACCAAACTATCTTAAAATGCCCTAAAAGCAAGCCAAACTGTCTTAAAACATGTGAAACTAACTAAAATGCCCTAAAACACACCAAACTGTCTTTAAATGCCTAAAAACATGCCAAACTATCTTAAAATGCTTAAAAACCAAGCCAAACTGTCTTAAAACGCCCTTAAAACATGCCAAACTATCTTGAAATGGCCTAAATACATACATGCTGAGCTGCCTTAAAATGCTTTAAAAACATGAATCTCCATATTCATTCTGGTGACTATTTGGTGATTTTATACAACTTCAGAAACTTATGTGGGGTATAAAGATAGTGAAGACTGCCAAATTGTCTTAAAATAGAAACAAGCCAGACTATCATAATATGCCTTAAAAACAAGCCAAACTGTCTTAAAAATGCCCTTAAAACATGCCAAACTATCTTGAAATGGCTTAAAATCATGCCAAACTGTCTTAAAATGTCCTTAAAGCATGCCAAACTATCTTGAAATGGCCTAAAACCATGCCAAACTTTTGAAATGCCCTATAAACTTGCCAAACTGTCTTGAAATGCCTAGAAAAACATGAGTCTCCATATTCATTCTGGTTACTATTTGGAGATTTTATACAGATTCAGAAACTCATTTTGGTGATTAAAATAGTGAAGACTCTGGCCATTAATCTTCTGACTTCTATAGACCTTTCTTAATATGAATGAAATTGTCTAATCATACACAAAAATTAAGGTAAAAATGCGTCCCATTACTGAAGGGGTTAATTTTTCATCCCTTTCACTGGTAAACTCTAGAATTCCCTGCTTGCTTCTGTATATCCTTCTATTTCTCCACTTCTCTAATGCAAGAGTTAACCAGCGTCCTTATTCTTTCATCTTTTTCATTGGTAAACTCTAAAACACTTTGCTTCTCTCTATATTTCCCTCTTTCATTTTTCTTTATTCCCTCTCTCACTACCAAACTCTTGAATTTCCCGCCTATTTCGTTACTTCTTATTTATTTATTCATTTTATTTTTCTTCTTGTTGTTTTTGGCCAGAGCTCCTCGTGACTGTATGAAAAATAGAAATATATAAATTAAAAAAGCAACTGTGATTAACAATAACTTTTCTATGCACATTAAAGCGAAATATATTGAAAATGCATTTTGCGCTGGCCTGTCCTTTAATGATTAGCACGAATGATAATTAGCAAAATTTTTCGCACTTAATTTATATGAAAAAATAATGACTAAAAAAAAAAAAAAAAAAAAAGAATTTTGAATACTGATTTGACTTAATTGTTTTGTTCCTGTAAACTTTTGGGATCTCAAAATATATTATTAATAATACCCATATTTTTTATATAATATTGGAGAAGAAAATTGGATTACAAAACTACTTGACAAAGTACATAACTGATTTCAGACTTTCATTTGACTCATCATTCGCGCGATCCAACATGGCCGAAAAGTAACGAGCAAAACGTTATCGACATTTTTGCCTAATATACTTTTTCCACTTTGGTTCGCGGTTTGCTTCAACGAGCGAGTGTATTTTTACTTTGTGCATATTCTGTGCGAGTGGCGAGTTTGTGCGAGTGTTGGCAAGGAAAATGTGGCGAGTTGGCGGAAAGGTTGCGTCGCCATGCTGGAAATGTCGACTTCAAGGTAAAGTGATGTAAATTTTCTCCGCTATTTTAATTTTTCGCTGGATTTTCTCCTATTTGTGTCTGATTTCATGGTGTTCTAAGATGCAATAATAATCAAAGTACATGTATGGTGGTAGTTTTTGTAGGGTTTTTGTGTATTTGTTGAGATATTTGAGTTTTAATAAGTGTGGTGCGGAGGTGTCATGGCTGCTCCTCTACCGAACAGAACAGGTAAGAAATGTTTTTTTTTTGTTTTAATTAATTTTTCAGCTTTTTATCGTGTTTGTGTCTGATTTTATGGTGTTTTATGATGCAAGTATTGTGAAGCTACATGTGAGTTTGTGCTTTTTATAAATATTGGTGTATTTTTACTGAGATTTGAGTTTTGAACTTTTGACAATAGTGAAGATGTGTTGGCACGAGGAGGTAAGGGTGTTGGTAACGAGGTAAGAAATGGTCTCCGATTTTTATATTTTTTCCTAGTTTTTATCGTGTTTGTGTCTGATTTCGTAGTGTTTTGCAATGCAATTATTGTGAAGCTACATGTGAGGTTGTGTTTTTTTGATAAATGTTCGTGTATTTACTGAGATAATTGAGTTTTGATACGGGATTGAGTGAAGATGTGTTGGCACCAGGTAAGGTCGGTGGCGTGGCTGGCTCGCTGCTGCCGCCGCGGCGTCGCTGATGATGATATCGCACACAAACCAATGAGAGGGTCAGGTGTCACACTACTGCAGCGCCGCCCTTCCCTCGGCACAGTGTGGCAGGATGCTGCGGCAGCACAACTGTGCCGCAACGCCGCGTCACGGCGATTGGGAGGAGAAAACACATAGTTGTATGCATGTTACATCATCCGACCACGCCGCACCCCTCGCACCACTTGTGTGTACGTGCACCATGTTTGATGTGGATTTATTTATTCAATGCATCAATGCAACGACACCACTTCGGGAAGAGAGTGCAACAAATTATTCAGATAAAAATTGTCAGGAGGAATCATGGGTTGAAAGTGGTGAAGTAATGTACGAGAAGTGGCTTGATATGCAGTCACCAGAAAGAGACGAGAAAAGCAAGACAAGATATCTGCGACGAGTTAGCTCTCTCAGTATGCCCTTTACATCTAGTGCACAAACAACTTTTTAAAGCTTTTTAAAGCCATTTGCAAAGGTAAATTACTCAGTAATTGGAATGAATATCTTCTCAGTCATTTGATTCTTGTCAGTTATTTAAAATTCTTACTTCTTACTCCTTTAGCGACCATTTGGTCTTGTACATTTTCATTATTAATTTTATTGACGATATTTTGGCGATCAAAAATATTTTTAAAATTATTAAAATTGTAAAACAGACACAAAATATTAGCAAAAGAAACTAATTTTGTTGTGTATGTTTCTCTTTAATTAAATCTGACATCCTTTGATATTAATTCATTACACATTAGTCGACCAATTCAGAAACATGAGCTTTCACCTAATCTTTTCAATTAAATAGAAAAAGTTTAGTTTATTCTAAATTTCTAGTGTATTGCTATGATCTTAAATAATTAATATGCAACAAATTATACACAATGCACATGATTACAAAACAGAATCGTTACTTTCTTAGTTATGGAATTTTTACATCCTTAGGTTAACACAAGTAACTCAAAAATTAAACTTGCATTAAAATTAATATACATATATAATTCGAGCTTCCACCTATTCCAGTATGATATCTTGGAAAAGGCTAGCACTAGCACTGTTAATTATAAATCAAATAAGAATATGCTGTTATTTACAATAATGCAAAATGCCTATATATATATATATATATATATATATATATATATATATATATATATATATATATATATATATATATATATATATATATATACCAAATCATTTTGTTGGATTCTCAATATCTGAAGTTTGACATTCTTAGATTATAGTTAAAAAACATAAGCTTTTCACCTGTGTGAACTTTGTGTGGGTGGAGGAGCAGCGTCTGACTGAGAGACAGTGAGGATGCGTGGTGACTCATGACCGACCGTGTGACAGGATGCCGGAGTTCAGCCTATACGCGTTTCATATACGTCCAATTTAGAGGTTGTGGCTTATTACCACAGAAAGCAGTATTCTATGACATACGGTAATCACCACGGAAACTTAATACGCCGTATTATATTAATTTGGTATCATCAATATCTTATATCGAATATATCACTAAGTAGTAAATTCCTTTTAGGTATCGGAAGTATCGGCATAAAATAAGCCGATACCGATACCGATACCTAAAATGGGCCGATACCGCCGATTCTGATACCGATACCGATGCATCGGTACATCTCTAGTTTAGACAGCATGATAATCAACCTATCTACGCTGGCTGCAGGGGGTGCACTACACTGCGCAGTTTTGCCGCCATGTGTGACATAATACAGGCCGTGCGATGGTGCTGCATTCGGCCGCGCAGCGTAGTGTGACACCGGCCTAATGTTGTTAATATACCATCTCCTTCCATGCACAGCCTTCCGGTGTTCTTCCTTCTGCTCTTTCTCTTTTCCTTCCTCCTCCTCCTCTTCCTCCTACTCCTCCTCCTCCTCCTTCAGTGTTACGTAACGTTGGTTTATGAAGCGCTGGTTGTTGGACTGGAGTGAAACAGAAATGGTTGTTATTGTAAGATTTTTATTGTATTGCAGGTTAAATGCGAGTATATTTATTTATGTATACTGTACGAGCTGTTATACATTGCATATACAGGAGGGGTTAGATGTATCTTATGTATGCCTGAGGTTATGTATAGTAGGCTTTTGACGTACATGCTTTTACACACACACACACACACACACACACACACACACACACACACACACACACACACACACACACACACACACACACACACACACACACACACACACACACACACACACACACACACACACACACACACACACACACACACACACACACACACACACACTCGAAAACACTATAAATGCAACATTGATATCTATTGACTCTCTCTCTCTCTCTCTCTCTCTCTCTCTCTCTCTCTCTCTCTCTCTCGTGTACATCAGTGGATACATGCTGAATACATACATACAAAGGTTTTTGATACGTATACATAGCTTTGTGTGTGTTTTGGTGTGTTTAATAACGATTTTTGACGTAATTATTATAAACACTGCATTATCATTCATCTACACATACATCTTCCTTATACAACTTCTTCTTCTTCTTCTTCTTCTTCTTCTTCTTCATAAACATAACAAAACAAAGATCGTGTGAAGTTGAAATTGATTGTATTCCTCTTTCTCTATCTACACCACCTACACCACCTCCTCCTCTTCCTCTTCTTCTTGACACCACCTCCTCGTCGTCGTCGTCCTC